>NC_037676.1:134750102-134842205 GCF_003255815.1 Theropithecus gelada
AAAAAAAAAAAAAAAAAAAAAAAAAAAAAAAAAAATTATCCATATAGTCTTTCAGGGAAGAAATATACAGAGACGCCGAGGTTTCTTGCCTAAGGTAACACAGTAATTCCTCAGTTAAGGAAGATCACATCCTTCCAGCTTAATCTCATTTCACCCTCTCACCACTCAGCTATCCAACCCCTCCCAGTTTCATATAAAGGGTCCCTGGATGCAGCCACTGGGAAATGATCACACTTTAGTGACCTGCTGCATTTTCTCAACTCCAAGCCTTTGTCAGTGACTCCCTTCTGCCTTCACCCCTAACCCACACTCTGACACCATTCCATCCTTCCATGCCTGGATCAAAGGCTGCCTCCTCCAGAAAGCCAGCCAGAGCTCTATCCCAGAACCCCTCCCAGCAGTCCATCTGTATTTTGACTTTCAGCCTGTGTACCCATGTGCCTTTGTACTAGAGTTGTTTATTAGCATTACCCTTACCATCAACAGTACTATGCCAGCTGCTTAACTACCATTCTGCTATCCTATGGTCACAGTGGGCTGGTGGGGCAAGACATATTATCCTATTTTACCAGTGAAGAATTTGAGCTTAGGAAGGTTAGCAACTTTCTGGAGGCGGCACAGGGAGCAAAACAGGGATTTTCTCCCACATCTGACAACAGAGCCCACACTGTCGTGACAAGGCCACCCTACCTCCCTCCGTGGTCATAAGCATGTCCACCTCCTGTCCAGATAATGAGGTCTTTGAAGGTAGAAGCCTTGCCACTTCCATCCACATCCACTTTATGGCAAACCCTCCATAAATCATGTCAGAGTCCAGGCATCCTGACTCCTGGTCCAGGACTTGCCACCTGGTCTAGGAACTTTTCATTCTACAAGCCACCCTTGGCCCAACATGACCTCCCTCAAGGTACATGGTGAGTCAGGAGTAGGGCCAAACAGTGAGAAGTTCCCTAAGGCTCCTTCCTCCCAACAACCAACAGCAGTTCACTACAGGAGCTTCAGTCAGACAAAATAAATACCTTCCCATTATATCTTTCTGGCTCAGCAGGCCGCTTTAGCATCACAGTGGGCCAGGCCCACGAAGGCATCCAAGCTTTCAGAACCGGAGGACTTCTACATGTGCCATGGCTACACGCACAAAACCCGCCAATCAACTTTTTAAAATAGACTTTATTTTTTAGAATAGTTTTCTTTTTATTTCCTTTTTATTCTTTTTGAGATAGAATCACTCTGATGCCCAGGCTGGAGTGCAGTGGGGCAATCACGGCTCACCACAAGCTCTGCCTCCCTGGTTCAAGTGATTCTCCTGCCTCAGCCTCCCAAGTAGCTGGGACTACAGGCGTGCACCAAAACACCCAGTGAATTTCTGTTTTGTTTTTTTTTTTTTTTTTTTTTTTTGAGACGGAGTCTCGCTCTGTTGCCCGGGCTGGAGTGCAGTGGCTGGATCTCAGCTCACTGCAAGCTCCGCCTCCCAGGTTCACGCCATTCTCCTGCCTCAGCCTCCCGAGTAGCTGGGACTACAGGCGCCCGCCACCTCGCCTGGCTAGTTTTTTGTAGTTTTTAGTAGAGACGGGGTTTCACCATGTTAGCCAGGATGGTCTCGATCTCCTGACCTCGTGATCCGCCCGTCTCGGCCTCCCAAAGTGCTGGGATTACAGGCTTGAGCCACCGCGCCTGGCCTGAATTTCTGTATTTTTAGTAGAGACAGGGTTTCACCATGTTGGCCGAGCTGGTCTCGAACCCCTGATCTCAAGTGATCCTCCTGCCTTAGCCTCCCAAAGTGCTGGGATTACAGGCATGAGCCACTGTGCCCGGCCATGAATAGTTTTCAATTTAGAGAACTTCTGATACTACAGTACAGAATTCCCATACAACCTGCAGCCAGCTTTCCCTATTATTAACATCTTACATTAGTATGATACATTTGTTACAACTAATAAATCAATCCTAATGCACTTTTATTAACTAAAGTCTGTACTTTATTCAGATTCCCTTAGTTTTTACTTAATACCCTCTTTTCTCCCAGGATCCCATCTAGGATACTAATATTTCATTTAGCTGTCACATTTCCATAGGCATCTCTTGGCTGTGATAGTTTCTCAGTCTTTCCTTGTTTTAGATGACCTTGATAGTTTTGAAGAGTACTGGTCAGGTATTTTGTGAAATGTTCCTTGGTTGCAACTCGTATGATTTTTCACCCATGATTACACTGGGGTAATGGGATTTGTGGGGGGAAGATCACAGCAAAATGTCATTTTCATCACGTCAAGGGTACATACTATCAACATGATTAATCATGGTTGATGTTAACCTGGATCATCTGGTGTCTTACTCCATTTAGAGTACTATAAAGGAATACCTAAGCCTGGGTAATTTATAAAGACAAGAGATTTATTTGGCAGTTCTGCAGGCATGGTGTCAGCATCTGCATCCAGTGAGGACCTCCAGTTGCTTCCACTCATGGTAGAAAGGGAAGGGGAGCTGGCATGTGCAGAGATCGCAGGATAAGAGGGGAAGCAAGGCAGAGGAAAGGTGTCAGGCTCTTTTTAACAACCAGCTCTCATGGGAACTAATAAGAATGAGAACTTACTTATTCCCCAACACACAGGGAGGGTATTAATCTATTTATGAGGGATCTAACCCCATGCCCCAAATACTTCCCATTAGGCCCCTACTTTCAACACTGGGCATCAAATTTCAACTTGTAGTTTGAGGGTACAAATATCCAAACTATAACACCTGGCTTGAGGTCGCGTTTTACAGGTTCCTACATTATAAAGTTTTCTTTTTCTTTTTTTTTAACTCCCTTTCCATACCCTTTGGAAGGAAGTCACTGATGCAGCCCTCACTAGGCTCCCTCTCCTTGAGGGTAGAATGTCTACATAAAGTACTTGGAATTCTTCTTACAGGAGATTTCTCTCTTCTTCTCATATTTATTCACTAATTTATTTGTTATATATCAGTATGGGCTTGTCGATATTTATTTTATAGTTTTGTTACACTCCAGTACTACTTTATTTTGTGTCTCAAATTGTCCCACATTGGGTAGGTGCTCTTTCAGTTGGCTTCTGTGCCCCTTTGACATACTCCCATCAATATGGGGTTTTTTTAAAGTACTTCCTTACTTTCTGGCACTATAAGACGCTCTTGGCTCACCTTGTATATATTTCCCACCCCATCCTAGAATCAGCCATTTATTCAGGGATCCCTGTATCCTTTTTGTGCAGAATGGTTTTAGAAACCAAGGTCTGGGTGCCAGGTGTGCTCACTGCAACCAGGATTTGACTTTCTAGGCTCACTGAGCTGACAGCGCAAGGATATATATGTGTGTATATAGCCCATGCATACACACATATTTATAAATATTTCTATTCATAACCATCTGAGTTTGTATTAAGTTAAACATGAGTTTACATGCATATCTCCAACTCAAATCCATACTACATGGATATTCTAGACTCCATTTACTTTTCTGTAAACTTTCACTTCAGTGGTGAGAAACCTAGCTCCCACCACTGCCATATTTTGCTTAACCGTTAAATTCCAGTATACAAGTATAACAATGTCAGAATCATTGACCCATACCCCATGGGAAACAACAGAACTTACGTACTATGCCTTTTGTTTTTAGTCTTAGAAACTCCACTCATTGCCAAAGTTGCTTAGGCCAGCACCTTCTCTCCCCATCACCTTCAATGAGATTGTTTCATTTATTTGTAATATAGCTAGCTTCTCTTGTCACCATCTGCATTCCTCCCTGGGATTCCGTGACCTCCTAAATAATGTTTTAAATTTACAAACACAAGGCTCACTTTTTGTGCCATGAAGGTCTGTGGGTTTTGACAAATGCACTAAGTCATGTGTCTACCATTATGGCATCACACAGAATAATTTCACCACCCTAAAATATCATCTGTGCTGCATCTATTCCACCCTCCTTCCCTACCTTCTAGCTCCCGACAACTACTGACCTTTTCCCTGTCTCTAAAGTTTTGCTTTCTCTACAATGTCATATAATTGAAATCATACAGTATGTAGTCTTTTCACTTAGCACTGAAGCTTTTGTCATTTAGCAATATGCATTTAAGATTCATTCATGTATTTCATGACTTAATATCTCATTTCCTTTTACCACCAAATACAATAGTTTATTGTATGGATGCGCAATGGTTTGTTTATCCATTCACCTATTGAGAGACTACTTGGTTGCACTGTTCTTGGCAATTATGAATAAAGCTATTAGAAACATCCGCATGAAGGTTTTTGTGTGGATAGAAGATTTCAAATGAGTTGGGTAAATAAGAGCACAACTGCTGGACACTACTGGTAACAATGTATTTAGGTTTGTAAGCGGTGGCTCACGCTTGTAATCCCAGCACTTTTGGAGGTCGGGGCAGGCAGATCACATGAGGTCAGAAGTTTGAGACCAGCCTGGCCAACATGGTGAAATCCTGTCTCCACTAAAAAATACAAAAATTAGCCGGGCATGGTGGTGGGCACCTGTAACCCAAGCTACTCAGGAGGCTGAGGCAGGAGAATGGCTTGAATCCAGGAGGTGGAGGTTGCAGTGAGCCGAGATTGCGCCACTGCACTCCAGCCTGGGCGACAAGAGCAAGACTCTATCTCAAAAAAAAACCAAAACGAAACAAAACAAAACAAAAAAAACACAAAGAAAGAAAAAGAAAAGAAACTACCCACTGCCTTCCAGGTGCTTGTACCATTTTTCCACTCCCATCAGCAATGAATCACAGTTCCTGTTGCCCTACATCCTTGTCAACATTTGACATTGTCCTTGCTTTGGATTTTAGCCACCCCCATTCAAATAGGTGTGTAGTGATATCCCAATGTTGTTTTAATTTACAATTCCCTAACAAAATTATATTCAGCATCATTTCATCTGCTTTTCTGTCATCTATATATCTTCTTTAAAGAGATGTCTGTTCAAATATTTTGTCTATTTTTAATTGAATTGTTTTCCTTATTGTTGAATTTTGAGAGTTCTTTGTATGTTTGCTACAAGGTCTTTTTCAGATAGGTGTGTGGCAAATATCAGTGCCAGTCAGTGACTTGTCTTTTCATTATCTTAACCATGTCTTTTACCCATTAAACTTTCACAACTACTCTTCTGTGGTGAGAAAAATCGAGGATCAAAATGATAGCTTTTTATAGCACCATTTTAGTCTTGACTAACACTTGCAAGTGTAAACTGTAAAAATCAACGAGTTATTACAGGGCCTTGTAAATATACTAAAACCACTGAATTGTACATTTATTTATTTATTTTATTTTATTTTGTTTTTTGAGACGGAGTCTTGCTTTGTTGCCCAGGCTGGAGTGCAGTGGCACAATCTCGGCTCACTGAAATCTCCGCCTCCTGGGTTCAGGTGATTCTCATGCCTCAGCCACTTGAACAGCTGGGATTACAGGTGCTCACCACCATGCCAGGCTAATTTTTGTATATTCAGTAGAGAGGGTTTCACCATGTTGGCCAGGCTGGTCTTGAACTCCTGACCTCAAGTGATCCACTCACCTTGGCCTCCCAAAGCACTGAAATTACAGACGTGAGCCACCGCACCCAGCCGTGAACTGTACACTTTTAAATGGTGAGTTTTTATGATATATGAATTATATTTCAATTTTTACAAATGACAAGAAAATCAACAGTCAGTGAGTGGCAGTGCTGGAATATGAACTTTTGACTGCATCACTGCTACTGCATTCAGAATATCTGAAGCCAATTCCAGCCCTGCCCCTGAAAAACTCTGAGAAAGTCAGATACTTTTTCTGAGGCTCTTTGTTCCCATTGATAAAACAGGGGTCAATTATACACATTTGACAGTGTTATCACAAGGATCAAATGCAACACATTTGACAGTGTTATCACAAGGATCAAACGCAACGAAGTTTTTAATGATTAACCTGATACCCTGGACACAGGTCAATAAAGAATAGAAAGAATGATTACCATTGTTGTTACTACTGCTGATATCCCAAAATGGAAGAGTATTCTCCCTCTCCCCACCTACCATTTTCCCTTTCCCTCCTTCCGTCTTTCTCTTTTCCTACACACACACACACACACACACACACACACACACACAGATACATGTACAGTATATGCCTCACTCAAGACACACATACACACACAATGTTAGCATTCAGGGAAGACACAAAACATAAAAACCTTTAGCTTTTATCAGATTTTCACTTCAAAATAGCTCTGTTTTGGAAGACGACAATTTGGGCCACAACATATTCACGTCTATGAAAGAACCCAGATTAATTTAGTGGGATTAAAAGGACTAGTCTGTGTGGCTTCAATTGGCAAATTCATTTACAATATTTATTGAGCTCTTTTGTGACAGAAAAATAAAATCAAGTAACAAGAAGTATTTGGAATCAGAAATGTAGTTCGAGAGCACGAGAGGAGAGGAAAAATCTAGAGGAAGAAAAGAACCCAGGCATGAAGTCTACAAGGTTGTCACTCTAGTTGAGCCACAAATGGTATCCACAGCCCTGCCAGCCAAAGAAAACAAGAAAAACACAAGCATCCTGCAGAATTCATTTTCTACAAGATGAAAACATGATTTACTCAGTAAAGAAATCTGCTAGTTTCCCACTCAAGTGAACCTAAAACTCTCTAGATCTCTTTTTCCCTACTCTTCAAGTAAGCAGAGTGTGTGATTGGGTTTAGACGTCTAATATGATTGCAAAAACTCAGTCCTGGCCTATCTGGAGGCGATGTGGTCTAGGTGAGTGTATTTCGTGGCATACCTGCTTCCTCAGGGGACTTGGGCCAGGCAGCAAATCTTTTCTTCTACACTTCTTTTTTATTTTCAATGTAATTTCCTCCCTCTTACTAAAATGGCACATCAGAACTAACACATTATTATGCTCTAGGGCATAACCTTAGGGTAGGAATTACGATACCATATTGACTTCAGTATGACTTTTATTCAGTGACATCATTTTTTCTTTTTTTCTTTGAGATGGAGTTTTCCTCTGATGCCCAGGCTGGAGTGCAATGGCACGGTCTCGGCTGACCGCAACCTCCGCCTCCCAGGTTCAAGAGATTCACGCCTGTAATCCCAGCACTTTGGGAGGCTGAGGTGGGTGGACCACCTGAGGTCAGGAGTTCAAGACTAGCCTGGCCAACATGGTGAAACCCTGTTTCTACCAAAAATAAAAAAATTAGCCGGGTGTGGTGGCGGGCGCCTGTAATCCCAACTATTCAGGAGATTGAGGCAGGAGAATCGCTTAACGTCATTTTTATATTAGCAGAATTGGAAAAGAATAGGGATGGAATGACCATTTATCTGATACCTACTATAAGCCCATAAGTCTGTACTACAGCCACTTCGTTTAATCCTTACCATGGGCACAGACAAGTTCACGTTACAGACGGGCACACAGGTCTAGGCTGGTTAAATGGTTTACTCAAGGTTACTGGTTAAACAATGATACAGCCAGACTTCAAAGCCAGTACTTACATCCATGTCTGCTTATCAGTGAAGCCACACACTCCTTGGAGACTGGCATTGTGTCCATTCATGCAAAAAGACTTTGTATCCAGAGTGTCATGTGTTGATCAGGCTCTGGAACGCAGAGAACGGATGCTTGCATGTATGGAACGTGCCACTAGAAAGCAAGTCTTCATTCGCTTTACACAGCTCAAGGCTCACCCAGCTCAGGTTTTATGATTCCACTTTCCTTTCTATCACTTTCAGCAACTTTCCTTCAGCGTGATAAAAATCCGACCTTGGATTCTTCATGGTCAAGGCCGTACATTAGAAAATGAAGGAGGAAGCGGTCTCCATCCTGCACACACGATGAAATCTACTTGATGGAAATCTTCCCTGATCCATTTAAACAGTGTTGACAACTTCACCTGATCTCCAAGTGGACTCAGTATCTGTATATATTAGAGTCAGTGTCACACCATTATGCAATTATTTCCTCACCTATTTGACCATTAGTCCCTCAAGAGCAGAAACTGATTTATTCACCCCTCTTTCTCCTATTCCTAGCCTAAGGTCTGGCATCTGCTAGGCCTGAAATCAATGGCCTCTGAGTGATCAGTCAGCATGTCTTGAGTTTGATCAGTGTATGTATACAAAACCTAAAGGATTACATGTTTTCCAAGAAATGTTTTCCCAGCCAAACAAGATATGTTCAAGTCATGGCACAAAAAGAGGAATTTAAAAAAGAAATCTCAACATTTCCTTTCGTGTTCCAGAACTGTGAAGAGGAATGTTAACGACTTCCCCAGGAAACCAGAACTCCAGCAAAGGGCGGAAGTCACAGAACCTCGTTTACAACCAAGATCCTGTCATTTTCTCCACAAAAGATGTGTTTGTAAGAGCAACTGGCATATCTAATTTAATCTTGTTTTGAAAATGCTAATGTTTCTCACATTATAAATTAGTAAGATTCTTCATTCTTTGAAAGCATCACAAAAGTCACTCAGAATTATGTCAGCAGGATTGAAGTTGTCCATGTTTATTTAAAATAACTCTCTTGAGAGTTCTAGATCAGCTTGAGCAACACAGTGAGACCTCGTCTCTACAAAAAAATAATTTTAAAAAAACAGCAGGCATAGGCCAGATGTGGTAGCTCATGCCTGTAATCCCAGCACTTTGGGAGGCCAAGGCAGGCGGATCATGAGGTCAGGAGATCAAGACCATCCTGGCTAACATGGTGAAATCCCATCTCTACTAAAAATACAAAAAAAAATTAGCTAGGTGTAGTGGCGGGCGCCTGTAGTCCCAGCTACTCAGGAGGCTGAGGCAGGAGAATCGCACAAGCCCAGGAGGCAGAGCTTGCAGTGAGCCGAGATCGCACCACTGCACTCCAGCCTGAGAGATAGAGCGTAACTCCATCTCAAAAAAAAAAAAAAAAAAAAAAATAGCGGGCATAGTGGCACATGCCTGTGGTCCCAGCTACTTGGGAGGCTAAGGTGGGAGGACTGCTTTGAGCCCAGGAGGTCAAAGCTGTGGCGGGCCATGATTGCACCACTGGACTCCAGCGTGGGAGACAGAGGGAGACCCTGTCTAAAAAATGAATAAATACATGAAATAAAACAAATAAATGACATAAATAAATAAAAGAAAAGAACTTGCCTGTTTTATTTGGTGAGAATTACGAATATGTGACCATACCATAATATTAACAAGGAGAAAGCTCCTTTCCCCAAAGGATAATGCAGGCAGTGACCAGGTTTTGCGGTGCTTCTGAGAACACTATAATTCCAGCACATAGTAAGAGCTTAGAAAGGTCAGCTGTCATGAGATACCAGGCATTGAATTTACATATTTACACATACTTTTAATTCATTTTTTTCCTGAATGACAACCCTAACTGAAAAATTAATGAGGGGGAAAAAACACTAGAGAATCATCACAACCCTTAGGCTTCAAGACTGCCTTTACTAAAGAATCACTGAGAAAACAGAGCCACGTATTGTGAGGTTTAAGTCACAGTATTTTATTTACTTACGAACCAGAGGACGACTACCAGTTGTCACGGGAGCCCTTCCCATACCTCCTCAGGACTCACTCTCAGCCCCTGCCAAAAGTAGCCTAAACGTTGCATGTTTGTCTAAGAAATTTCTCTGCCCCCGGGAGCAACTCGTAAAAACAGTCATGGCTGGAGTTCAAGGACCATTCCAGGCTGTTCTAGATCGCAATCCAGGGTCCCTAGGAAGACTGAGCCTCAATTGTCCTCGTGGTAACCTGCTTAATGACACAGGCTTATAATCCACTTCTTTCCTGTCTTATTTCACTTACTTTCCCCGATTTTACTAAATTCTCCAATTTTTCTTGGAATCACCTCCTAAATCATGCATTCTCAGTAGGGATGCTACTGCATTCCAGGAGGTAAAATTGGTTCTGGGAGGATAGAGTGAAAAAAATCTTACTATTTTTATACTTTACATAGCAAACCCATATAAACACACAGTTTACAAAGACATACACAGTGTATCAGTAATATTAACATTTCATGGGTGGGGGCAATTGGGGAAAAAGTCTCTAAAGACTCCTCAAAGGGGAGATAATGAAAACAAGATAGAGCAACTATGTGGTAAACAAACCACGTGCCCTGAGCCCCCTGTCTCAGTGTCGGCTTCTGGTGAAACACAAACCAAGATAGAATGCCAGCACTCATCCCCGTGCTCTGTTGGTCAAGGTCCGGTCCTCCGTTGCTTCACTTAACCCTTTAAATAACCTGGAAGGCAGGGAAAATTAGGTCCATATTTCAGACGAACAAACTGAGGCCACTAGAAGTAAAATGAGTTACAGAGACTACAGAGCAAATCAGCAGAAGACTCAAGGTGACAGCTTGGGTTTCCTGGTGGCTGAGCAGGTGTTTCCTGGGTTCTCAGCCACACCTTAGAACCATATAGAGTGCCTAGCCCAAGGCACAGAGAAATAACACTACAAATAAATGTAAGTGGCTGTAACTAATAAAAATAAATCAGGTCTCCATGAATGGAACAAACAATGGTGCTACCCCACAGGTGACTTTATCAACCACCCAGTGGAAAAACATTAGTTGTCATTAACATGGAGGTTTTGAATGCCACAACTCAAGGTTGAGCTCAATGGAGTTCAGAGACTATTTTATAGGACTCTTGGTAGAGAACTAGATGGGAGGCACAGGAAGGACAGAAAAAGGGGGATCTTAGCTCTGGGATTTCCGCAGAAAGAGAAGCCCTCCTTGGCAAGAGTCCATGTAGGGATGCCTGATCCCTCAGCCCAACCTATGTTTACTCCTCCTTCCGTTCATTTATAAACAAATACCTCACGTCACATGGATCAATAAGAAAATGTGGTCCTGAGTGGTAACTCATCTTGCCCTTGAAAGAAAACATTCTGAACAAATATCCCTAGCTTTTCTGAGATGAAGTGAAAGACCCCATCAAGCAAAACTACACTTCAGACAGGATTGGACTTAGATCCTAAGGCAGCTGTGAACCCAGAGGAAACAAGACTCCTCTGATGGCACACTGCTGTTGGAGGCACGTGGGGAGGCCAGTGTGGCTGAACGGATGCCGGCCTTGCACGAAGACCTGGTTTGGGTCCTCCCCTTAGCAGCACCACCTCAGGCAAGTTTTAAATGGCCCTGGGCCTCCGTTTCCTCTTCTCAAAGTTCCCTTCCAGCTCCAACAGCCTCTGATTTTTCTAAGCTGTCAAGTGCCTCTCTCTGTGCCGGGACTATAAATCCCATAAATTGCTGCAAAGTAACTGCTGATTAGTGTGATTAGCCTTGCTGATTATTAAGTACTGCTGGTTTCATTTTTCAGACTGGCATTACCAGGGGGAGAAGCATCCATAGCTGATACATAAGACAGCTTACATGGAGTGAGATGAAGCAGAAGCTGGGACTGGAGGGACAGGCAGAAGGAGAGAGATGAATAGTCTGATTGGGCTAAGCAATTTTTCCATTAGGACACAAGGCCTGGGCTAGATGAGTATATTATCCTAGCCCAGGACTTCCAAGTCTTGTTGGATAAGATTTCACTCCATCTCTGCAAGAAGACACCATCAAGGTAGAAATAAACTTAAACTGCTGTAATGAGTTTACAAAGAACCTAAGGGGTCAAAGACAAAGAAGTTCTATGCATAGCCTGCCTGCCCGCCTTTGGGTAGGACACCAGCTTAGGAGAACCAGGTTTGGTGATTTGCAAGCAGGTACCTGCTGTAGTTGTTTAAGCAGGTTACCCTGACATTGAACAGATGGCGGTGTTGCCCAAGAGGTGATATTGCCCAAAAGGTGATATTATAAACTGTGAAATGATGTAAAAGCATTAGTTGTTACTAATATGCTGGTTTTAAAGGGCTCAACCCAACTGTTACACTCTTGCAGAGTGCAGATGATTTTACATGACTCTTAAAAAGGAGCGCATGGAGAGGAGAAGAGGTTCCAGCCCCGAGGTCTGAATTCAGTATAGAGAGAAGCCCACCTCAGAAGGAAGCCAGCCAAAGCCCACGTATGGATACCCCATGAGCCAGCTGCTTAAGTTCTCACTCTTACTTAGTCATACCCTACATGCAGGAAGCAGTCTTGTTCTTGAGCTTTAACCCAATTCGTTCCCTAGAGAAAACACTTCAAACAACGCTTCTATCCCTTCTGTGGCAGAATGAAAAGTCCCATCCAACAAGGCTACAATGTGGATGGGATTTGATGTTCATCCTGTGACATCTGCAAAATGAGAGGGGGCCTCAAAACTTCCCATTGACTTCAATTTTCTTATCTCCAAACCTACGACTCTCTTCGTCCCTCCAAGGGGTGATCACCTTGGGGAAGCTAACATCCCTATAGACACAGGTGCTGAGGTATACGGTTAATAGAGGCCCAATAAAAACAAGCAGTGATGATCAGGTGATGCAACATAGATAGAAATGTGGCAAATTTGTGCACGGGCAGAAGCTTGAACCCAATATAGACAAGGTCCTAATTATGGGACCCACCTGATCCTTCCACAGCTTTAGGAAAATACAACCTCAGGATGCTGACACTCACGCTCTCTCACACATTGTGACTCTTACACCAATTATATGCAGCAAGTATTGCGATGCCCATTTTGTAGACTGTATGGTAAGTCCACATCACATAGTTAATGCTGCTCTCCTGAAAGCTCACCCAGTGTACTCTGACAAACCCAGAGCTGTCTTGGGCTACCCAAAACCAGAATTACAGAGCATGGCATCTGAAAAGGGTTTTTATTCAGTCCACATTTGAAGACCTTTTCCTTGACTCCCTTGACACTGTCCCACTTGTTAAAAGATGAAACAAATCTTGTTTGCTTTCTGTGAAGACCTCCAGACCCAGACCAAAGAGAAAAAAGGAGCAAAGACCCTGATTGGTGGGAAAATACCATAGGATCACGCTTGACTTATGAAACTTAAACATTTATGGAATTTTTAAAAAATGAATATAAACTTGAAAGTGGGAGCTTCCAAATAATGCAAGAATAATTTAGCATTAAATTGAAGAAAATTTGCATTCTGTTCTCCAAGCAGGAGAGGGAGACCAGGCATCACTTGGACAAACAGTAGTATCTTCATCTCATCCTCGGCTGCTTAAACCTCCCTTGAAGAAGTCTCCATTGATACAACACAGTAAGGTCAGTGATGTTTCCTTTTCCTGCTCTCCTGAGGTTCCTCATTTGCATTCTATTACTGCATTCGCTAGACTCTTTAAATTTAGTCATTTCCAGTCTCTCTCTCCATAGAGAAAGAACTATGGCTCATCTCCCTCAACAGCCTGGCACAAGGTTTGGCAAGAAAGTCTATACACAGAATCCATGAATCCAAGAAAGCCCATGCAGCTCAGCCAACAGTTCTCAGCCTGGCTTCATGCTGGAATCACCTGAGGGCAATGCCTGTCATCTGGACTCATATATGTGCTTTGAGTGTTTGCGTGTGTTGAGTCTTATTCTTTTCAAACTATTTGTAACTTTTTTATTTCTAAAAGATTTTTAAAGTTAAAGGAATAATATAATAACATACATATATATTCTCTTTACCTGAATTTACCAATTGTTAATATGTTTGCCACATTTTCTTTTTCTCTTTCTCATTCTGGGTGTGTGTATTGTGTGTGTGCATACACACACACACTCATATCATCTGTCTGTGTGCTGAACCATTTGAAAGTAAGTTGCAAACATCATGACTTGTCACCATTAGCTATTGCACCACGCATCTCTTCAAAATACAGAACATCCACTTATATAACCACAATAAAATCATCAAACTCAATATATTAAATTTTGATACAGTAATGTTATCTAACATGGAGGCCATGTTCAACTTTTCTTAATTATCCTTATATAATATCCTCTGTTATTTATTTTTTTCAATTGGAACCCATCAAGAATCAAGCACTGCATTTGGCTGTTCTGTCTCTTTAGCCTCCTTTAACTGAGAGAGTTCTCCTCATCTTCATTTGTTTATTTGTTTGTTTGTCCATGACATGAAGCCTTTGGAAGAGACCATGCCAGATATCCAGCAGGATGCCCCGCAATTTGAATTAGTCTATTATTTCTTTATGATTAGACTCAGATCATTTTAGGCACCACTGCAGGTATGTTGTACATTTCCACTGAATTACACCAGAAGGATGGGTTAGTTTGTCTCATTATACACAAGTTTGATTACTTTTGTTCAGGTGGAGTCTGCCAGATTTCTCTCTTATGGTACCTTTTTGCTTGGGTGATTCACATGCATGCCAAGGTTTGAGAGGCCTGGCTACTCAAAGGGTGGTCAGCAGAGTAGCAGCGTTGGTTTCCCCTGGGAATTTGTCAGAAATGCAGCTAGCTGTCAAACTCCTGACCCAGGAGGGAAGAGTTCTGGTCTCCCTTTGTTACTCTTCTATTGAGTAGACCAAGACATGGTGAAAGAAGCACCATACAAGAGTGAGGACTCAGGTGTGACCCCAGCTGTGCCACTTCAGTAGCTTTAAGAGCCTGGGCAGATCACCTAACTTCTCTTATTCATTTGTAAAAGAGAGCCACTGCTCACCCTCCAGGTCAATACGGATGGCCACCTGAGATGATCAAGGGAAGTGTGCATGGATTTCATGAGGGTTGCAAGAAGGCAGCAGATTAGATATGATCAAGAAGAGAAGCAAAAGAGAGAAAGTATTTACTAAATGCCAATGATGACATGTCTAGGTGTTTTATATCCATCATCTCAAATTTCACAACAATGCAGAATAATGAAACGACCTCTATGGCTTACCATACACAAAAATCAATTCAAGATGGATTAAAGACTTAAAAGTAAGATCGGAAACTATAAAAATCCTTGAAGAGAACAGAGGAAACACCTTAGGACCCTGGTCTAGGCAAATATTTTATGCCCGAGACCTCAAAAGCACAGGCAACAAAACAAAAAATAGGCCTATGGGACTATTTTAAACTAAAAAGCTTCTATGTAGCAAATGAAACAATCAACAGAGTGAAGAGACGACCCCTTAAATGGAAGAAAAAATTGAAAACTATTCATCGACAAGGGACTGATATCTAGAATATACAGGAAACTCGGCAGTTAAAAAACAAATAATCCCATTACAAAGTGGGCAAAGGATATGAATAGATATTTCTTAAAAGAAGACATATATATGGTCAAAAGATATATAAAAAGATGTTCAATATCACTAATTATCAGGAAAATGGAAATCAAAACCGCAACGAGATATCATCTTATGCCAGTTAGAATGGTCATTATTAAAAAGACAAAAAATAACAGATGCTGATGGGGATTCCGAGTAAAGCAACTCTTACATACTGTTGGTGGGAATGTAAATTAGTATAGCCACTATGGAAAGCAATATGGAGATTTCTCAGAAAACTAAAAATAGAACTATCGTACCATCCAGCAATCCCACTACTGGGTATTTATTCAAAGGAAAAGAAATCAATGTTTCGAAGAAATGCCTGCACTCTCATGTATACTGCAGCAGTATTCCCAATAATAAAGTAAGGAATCAACCTAAGGATCAATCAATGGATGAACAGATAAGGAAAATATGGTATATGTACATAATGGAATACTAGTCAGCCATGAGAAAATGAAATCATGTCATTTGCAGCAACTTGGATGGAACTGGAAGTCGTTATGTTAAATGAAATAACCCACGCACGTAAAGACAAATATCATGTGTTCTTACCCATATGTGGAGCTAAAAATGTTGATCTCATGGAGTAGAGAATAAAATGATAGATACCAGAGGCTGGAAGGATGAGTGTGCAGGAGTAGGGGAAAAGGAGAGGTTAGTTAATGGGTACTAACATACAGTCAGAGGGAATAAGTTCTAATGTTTAATATCAGAGAAGGGTGACTATAGTTAACCACAATGTATTGTATAATTCAAAACAGCTAAGAGAGAGGACTGGAAATGTTCCCAACACATAGAAATGATAAATACTCCAGGTGACAGATCCCCCAGACACCTTGACTTGATTGTTACATGGTCTACGCATGCAATGAAATAGCACATGTACCTCATAAATATGTACAAATATTATCCATCAATTAAAAAATTTTTACAACAGCCTTGGGAGGCAGGCATTATTATCTTCATATTAGAAATAAAGAAATGGAAATTCAGGAAGATTGAGCAAATTATTCCAGGTTACACAGAAGAAACAGCAGAGTTAAATTCAACCAACATTTGACTTCAAAGATCATGCTCTTACTGCTGAATAAAGAATGACAACTTATCAAAATCCTTGCTTCTCAAAATGAGAAGGAAATTGGCAATACTGAGGAAGGAAACGCAAAGACAGATCAGTGGGATGAAAAAAGGTGAGGATTGATTGAGAATGGTTAAGAAGACCAACATCAAGTGGTAGATGAGAAAGAATAAAATACATGGGAGCTGAAAAGGAGAATGAACTAAATAGAGTCAGGGAAATGGAAGTGCCAAGATAGTTGAAATCAGCATTGTCTAGAGAATAACTGACGTTACTTCAGTAATGAATTATAGTTTATAGGCATGGCTAAGATACTGCTGGAGGGATTCATTCTGCTCTGGCTGGGAGGTTGACAGATGACCAAATTCTGATATTTCTGCTAATATTAACAAGGTTGTCATAGAGTATATGTTCCATTAGACAGAGATTGTTTTGTTTCCTTTTGTTTTATTTGTTTGTTTCTATATCCCTAATATGTAGAAGAGTGCCTGGTACAGAGAAAGTGTTAAGCAATATCTATTAACTGATTAACATTAACAACACAAATATCTGATACTGAGTGTTTCTTCCATGTAAAGTGCTCTTAGCTCCACAAGAGCCTATAACTTACTGATAACACTTCTCAGATGAAGAAACTGAAGCCCAAAGATACAGCAACTTGCCCAAGACCATACCAGCTATAAGAAGCAAGCACGTTTGGAAGCCCAAATTTTTTACCTCCAAATTGGGAAGACTCTGCATTACTGACAGCATTAAGTGGGCATTCAGTGTCTCCTCCATCATGAAGACAATAGATCTTCTTGTCAACATGCTAAGTCCACTAGGCAGGCCCTTTATGTTCCAGAGCAGCTGCTGGCTCCATGTGTCTCACTACCCAGTCTTGCCTGCCAGATGTCCCTGGAGCCAGCATACCTCAGAATGCAATCAGTGGGTATTTCTTGTGATCATTTTCCCTTGGTTTGTCAACAGGAGAGTGATTGATCACAGCTGGCTGTGGCAAGATGGTCAGGGCAGCAGGATGCCTATCCAGTGCCAAATGAGATGAATGCCAAGATGAAGCCAGCATCTTTTCACTAACAGGCAAGGAAGGGGGAGTCCCTGGACAGCTCAGGACAGTCACAGTGTCAGGTATGTATGACTTTTAAGGATATCCCTATTCAGAATTAACTAATGTATACTGAGTGCCTAGTGTTGGGCTAACTGCATTCATATACACTATTCTTTGAGCCTAAAAACCACCCTGTGATAGAGTAGTGTAATCATCCTTAATTTACAGGTCATCCCCAACTTGACTCCGGCAAAGCTGCAGAGACATAAAGCAGTCCAGATGTGAACTCCAAATCCAGCATGTTTTTCATAAAATCAGAATCTCTTTCAGCCATAAGGTTAAAAATACCAGAGAAGTGATCACCCTCACTCAAGTTAAAGCATGGTCTCCAATCTTGTTTTCTCTCCCCATAGTCCATTTTTGGACTTCTAAGAACTATTCTCATAATTAAAGTCCTGTAATGCTGGCTTTGACTTACTGTTATTGTGTTAATAGTAAACCTATAGAAGTAAAGTCCTGATTAACCAGAATCCTTAGAGAATTCTTGCATGCATCCATTCAGCAAATACTTACTTAGTATCTACCATGCACTCTGCAGCCTGCTGGGGAGTGGTAAGGCTACAGGAAAGTAAGCAGCTCTCACTCTCGAGTAGCTCTCAGCTCAACATGGCAGACAAGCAGAGTCAATCAAATGCAAGGTACAAAATTCTATGCCTGGGGAAGCTGGGCCAAGGTGAAGTGGAGTCACCAGGTGAAAGTAGGGGATGGGCATTTGATATGGTTTGTCTCTGTGTCCCCATCCAAAACTCATCTCAAATTGTAATCCCCATGTTTCGGGATTGGCCTCATGGTAGGTGACTGAATCATGGGGGTGGACTTCCCCCTTGCTCTTCTCATGATAGAATTCTCACAAGATCCAGTTGTTTGATAAGTGTGTGACTCTTCCCCTTCACTCTTGCTTTCTCTCCTGGCACCACGTAGGACATGCCTGCTTCCCCTTCTGCCATGATTGTAAGTTTCCTGAGGCTTCCCCAGCCATGCATAACTGTGAGTCAATTAAACCTCTTCCCTTTATAAATTACCCAGGCTCAGGTATTTCTTTATAGCAGGGTGAAAATGGACTAATACAGGAAATTGGTACCTGGAGTTTGGGGCCCTGCTACAAAGATACTTGAAAATATGGAAGAGACTTTGGAACTGCGTAATAGGCAGAGGTTGGAACAGTCTGGAGGGCTCAGAAGAAGATCGGAAATTGTGGGAAGGTTTGGAACTTCCCAGTGACTTACTGAATGTTTTGACCAAAATGCTGACAGTGATATGGACAATTAAGTCCAGGCTGAAGTGGTCTCAGATGGAGACAAGGAACTTACTGGGAACTGGGGTAAAGGTCACTCATGGTATGCTTTAGCAGAGACTGGTAGCATTTTGCCCCTGCCCAGATCTGTGGAACTTTGAACTTCAGAGGATGATTTAGGGTATCTGGTGGACGAAATTTCTAAGCAGCAAAGCATTCAAGAGTTAACCTGGCTTATTCTGAAAACATTCAGTTATGTGCATTCACAAAGGGATGGTTTGAAAATGGAACTTATATTTAAAAGGAAAGCAGAGCATAAGGATTTAGAAAATTTGCAGCCTGACCATGTGGTCGAAAAGAAAAATCCATTTTCTGCGGAGAATTCAAGCCAGCTGCAGAAATATGCATAAGTAATGAGGATTTGAATGTTAATAGCCAAGACAACAGGGAAAATGTCTCCAGGGTATGTCAGAGAATTTTGTGGCAGCCCCTCCCATTACAGGCCTGGAGGCCTAAGGGGGAAAAATGGTTTCCTGGGCCGGGCCCAAGGCCCCACTGCTCTGTGAAGCTGCTGGACTTGGTGCCCTGTCTCCCAGCCACTCCAGCTCCAGTCATGGCTAAAAGGGAACAAGGTACAGCTCAGCCCACTGCTTCAGAGTGTGCAAGCCCCGAGCCTTGGCGGCTTCTGTGTGGTGTTGGGCCTGTGGGTGCACAGAAGACAACAGTTAAGCTTTGGGAACCTCCACCTAGATTTCAGATGAGGTATGGAAACACCTGGATGTCCAGGCAGGAGTCTGCTGCAAGAGCTCTCATAGAGAACCTCTGTGAGGGCAGTGCAAGAGGAAATGTGAGGCTGGAACCCCCACACACAGAGTCCCCACTGGGACGCTGCCTAGTGGGGCTGTGAGAAGAGAACCACCGTCCTCCAGACCCCAGAATGGTAGATCCACAGACAGCTTGCACTGTGTGCCTGGAAAAGCTACAGATACTGAATGCCAGCCCATGGAAACAGCCACAGGAGTTGAAACCTGTAGAGCCACAAGGGTGGAGCTGCCCAAGGCCATGAAAGCCCAATCCTTGCATTAGGGTGGCCTTGATGGAGACATGGAATCAAAGGACATTACTTTGGAGCATTTTTAATGAATGCCCTGCTGAGTTACAGACTTACATGTGGCCTGTGGCCCATTTGTTTTGGCCAATTTCTCCCATTTGCAATGGGAACATTTACCCAATGCCTATACTCCCATTGTATCTTGGAAGTAACTAACTTGTTTTTTACTTTACAGGTTAATTGGCAGAAGCAACTTGCTTGTCTCAGACTTTGGACTTGGACTTTTGAGTTAACGCTGGAATGAGTTAAGACCTTGGGGCACTGTTGGGAAGGCACGAAATATGAAAAGGACATGAGATTCGGGAGGAAGCAGGGGCAGAATGATATGTTTTCACTCTGTGTCCCCACCCAACTCTCTTCTCAAATTGTAAGACTCACATGTTGTGGGAGTGGTCTGGTGGGAGGTGACTGAATCACGTGGGTGGATTTTCCCCTTGCTCTTCTCCTGATAGAATTCTCAGGAGATCTGGTTGTTTGATAAGTGTGTGGCTCTTCCCCTTTGTTCTCTTTCTCCTGCCACCATGTAAGATGTGCCTGGCTTCCTCTTCCCCTTTGCCTTCCGCCATGATTGTAAGTTTCCTGAGACCACTCCCCACACCTCCACCAGCCATGCAGAACTGTGAATCAATTAAACTTATTTCCTTTATATATTACCCAGTCTCAGGTATTTCTTTATAGCACTGTGAAAACAGACTAATACAGCCTTTGAGGCAAAAGAAGCAAGGTAAGGGTTTCATTGATTTCCATATTTCCTGTATTCTACCTTTAGGAAGGAGAAAATAATAATCTCATCTCATGGACCTGGGTCATTTTAATAAAAAAAAAAAAAAAAAAAAAAAAAAAGCATCTACTAAATTGTAGGTCCATGGTAAGCCCAATTTCCTGGACCCATTGCACCATTAGCCACAGCCCAGAACAAGATAATGGATGCTTGAAAACACAAATTTCAATTCAAAATCCTGAATCATCAAGGAAAGCTTCGGTTATGTTCACTTGACTGGACTGCCTCCTAAGCTGCAGGAAGAATGTACTGTGCATATACTAAGTAAGCATGCTTCGATATTAGGAGCTCAATGGCAATTCAACACAGGTTTTCCTGTGTGGCTCCCAATTTATCAGAATCCGCAATCCCACCACCACCCCAGTTCATCCTCCATTTTCTTAACACCGGGCTCCTGGGTTCTGACCAGCCTCCAACTTGATTCTAAACTCCCATTTCTAGCAATTTGCCAACTGAGAGCTAGCAAGGGGAGGCTAAGGCATTACTCACAGCCCTGCATTAACAATGAGGAAAGGGGCACTCAGTGACACTCAGCAAAATACCCAGGGTCGCACAATTGTTGGAAGAGGGTCAGAACTGGAATCTGGGCTCAGAAACAGAGTGAACCCACTGCATCCAAATGTGAGCTCCAGAAACCTTAGCTGTGTGATCGTGGACAAGTGATTTTCTCTCTTGAGGTTTTCACATATTTATACAATGGAGATAATAATTTCCACCTAATAGTACTGTGTGAGAATTAAATAAACTTAGTACATTTGCATATTTGCATATATATGCATTTGCATATATAGTTCCTAGCTAGGTAACTGACTTCCCTCTCACAAAGTCTTAAATTTTCCTGGATCCTTTTTGGGAAACCAGCTCCAGGTTTTGGCATTATCAAATCGGCTTCCAGGTGATGGAATGATTCTAGAAAAAAGTAAAATTGAGGCTTAGTCAGTAACGGCTTTAGCTATTCCCTTCCCCAGACTGGGCAAGGCAGGGCTGGAGGTGCTGCTGGGAAAGGTGGGAAGAGAAGAAAGACGGAGCCGACATGCTTCCATAGGACCCCCCGGTTTTTCAGTCAGTACGTACTGAACACGATGTACATGTGAAAGGACATATGAATCCTTGTATGACTGTGCGCACTCAACAAACTTCTTGTGCCTTTTTTAACTATCACATATTTCAGTATTCACTTCAATTTAACTAAACATATTGCTAGAGACAGAGAGATGAATGTATTTTAATCCTTTTTTGTGCCACCTAAAAAGAGCAAATGAAAGAGGAACAATTGTTAAGCCGTCTCTCCAGCCAGGTCCCGACCAACACCTGCAAATAGACACACACACACTCACTCACACACACACACACTCTCACACACTCATACAAACACCAAATTCCACGTTTCTGGGAAAACGCCCTACTCCCACCCCACCCTTCCTGCTGGTTCCTTAGTTTCCGGGAAGGCACCCTCTCAGGGCTTGGTAACCTCCTTGAAGAAACCTGTTGCTAAGTCTGAGGTCCTGTGTGGACGCCCCCACCTGGTGGCCGAACCTGGAAAAACGTTTCCAACCAAGGAAGACTGGCAGGTAATGTAACTAACTCCAAGGCTCCTGAGCCCTTCCGACCACAGCAGTCATGGGTGAACTGGAGGAGAACAGAGAGGAAAATCCACTGCTAAACGCTTGGAGGATGGAGGGGGAGGCGGGTGTTGCCAAGGTCATAGGCAATTCCCTGCCAAAACCCTGGTACAGTACAGCTTCCTAGAAGCAGCCATCAGGATGACTAAACCAGAGCCAGGAGGCAGAGCTTGATGGCTGGACGTGCCCCGCAAGCTCCGAGATGGGTGCTGACAGCACAGATTTCCAATCTTGAGTGAGGAGCACCCCCGCCATCCTCTCTCCCCTCCCAAATACGGGTGGATTTTCCATCCCCAGTGGCAGGTGCAGAGGGAGTTCCTTCTTCCTTCTGGCCATGCATTTACATCCGGACTAGCAAGGAGATTCTTTCTAGGAGAACAGTGCCTGGGTGCAAACCTCCAGGCCAAGCCCCTCACATTCCCGGTGCTCTAGCCCAGCCAAAGCAGGAGAAGTGGCAGCAACTGAGGCTGAGGGAATATCAGATCCCAAATCAAGGAGATGTTTCAGCCAAAAGAGTCCCCGGCCCCCTCACCTCCTGGCTCTGTGAAGCCCCAGCCCCTCAGCCTAGGCTTAGCCACACACATTCCCATTCACTTCCCTAAAAGGAATCCTAAGACGCATTTTGGCCAGTCCCAGCTGCCAGTCAGAGCAGCACCAGGTTCTTCTTTGTACCAGTACCCAGCGATCAGAAGGGTGGCACAAGCAAGCAACAGACAGACACACACACACACTCCCCACTATGGGTGGTGCGCACCCCTCCCATCCCCAACTAAACTCAGTGGCGACCCCAACAGAAGGGATCCACCCGAAACAGAAACACAGCGCTCATGGGAGGACCCGCTTTATCCTCTTCAACCCTCACATTAATTGGAAAAACCCACATAATTCTTTTAAGCTTCCAAACCAACACACCGAGAAGATGTCATAAATGCGCACCCGCGCGCGCACACATCCGCCCAAATCAGCAGGGGAACCACGCTTCGTTTTTTAAGCCCCCAGTGTGGAACACCCGGAGAGCGGCTCACAGACACACACACACACACACACACACACACACACACACACACACACACACGGAAACGCGCGCTGAAGACAGGCTAGTCTCCCATTCAGCGGAAAAGCATCCGTGGGTTTTAAACCCCAGAGACTTTTCAGCTCCAGCCCCGACCCCAAGCCCCCACGCGCGCCGCCGCCGAGGGCGCCCCGAGCGGCCGGGTACTCACACCAGCGCGTGGTAGAGCAGCGCCCAGCCCCGTGGTCTCTCCAGGGCGTCGTAGATCAAAGTTTGGATGCGCCGGTACTTGGCGTTGTTCCTCTTGACGGGGCGGGTCAGCGGGGTCTTGGCCAGAAGCCCGATGCCCTGCGGGGTCCTCCGCTGCCCCTCGTCGCGGCCGCCGCCCTCCAGCAGCAGGGTCCCGTCTTTGTCGGCTCCGGCCCCGAGCGCCAAGGTGACTTGCTCCACGTCGCCGGGCGCCAGTCCCACTTTCCGCTCCTCGTCGCCGGCCGCCGCCGCGTGCCCCCCGGCTGGGTTAGCGGCCCCGCCGCCTCCGCCGCCCCCGTCGCCTCCGCCGCCAGCCGCCCCCGCCGCCCTGCGCGCCTTGAGCCCCATCTGCCTCGCCCCCGCCGGCCGCTTCGCCTTCTCCGCTGCTGCTCTGGGAAGAAGGGGCGCTCGGGGTGCGTGAACGAGGCGGCGGCGGCGGCTGCAAGCCCGGGAACTCCAATGCCATGATCCGCGCGCCCCTCCCCCCCCCCCCCCCCCCCCCAAAAGCAGGCAAAGGCGGACCCCCTGGGGGGCAGGGGAGGCCTGGCAGGGCGTCAGGGGGTCACATTCCGCGCAGGTCAGCCGCGGGACCCCGAGGGTCGCGGTTCGGGGGCTGCGGGGAGGCTGGGAGGGCGCGCGAGGCTGGCGCGGAAGCGCTAGGGCGCGCGGCAGCGGGAGCCTGGAACCGGCGCTCCGGGGCGGCGGCGGCGGCGGCGGCGGCACCCAGGCCGGCAAGCCCGAGACAGCATCGCAGTTTATTTACAAGCCCGGTGCCAGCCGCCCTCCCGCCCGCCCGCTACACGCGCCGCCGCCGCCGCCTCCTCCCTCCTCCGCGCTCCCACCCGCGCCCCTCCCCGCCCGCTCCAGCCTCAGCTTCGCAGTAGCAGTAGCAGCAGCAGCAGCGAGCGCGCCGCGGGCCGAGCGCACGCCGCCTCCCTCCCTCCCTCCCTCCTTCACCGGGGTGGGGCCCCATTGTCCCGCCCCGTCGCGGCGGGAGGCCTGGGCGGCGGCGCCCCGCCTCTTCCCACCGACCCCCACCCCTGATTGTCTGGGGACCCCGGATCTCCTGGGCTGCCGCCGCTCCCGTTACAGCCAGGCAGTGCGCTAGGCGGCCGTAGAGCCCGGCTCCTCGAGCTTGCGTGGGCGTTGGGGCTTCCCCTGGATGGGGCGTGCCGGGGGCCAGCGGGGGAAAGAAGAGGGAGGGAGGAGGGACTGGGGGGTTGTCTCCCACCGAACACTGGCTCTGTGCTTGCAGCTTTATGAATTTCCCTCACCCCTACCCCTGATCCTCGGCTTCAGAGGTAAAATCCAAGTTGTTGGGTTGGCCAAGGCCGAGCGCACCGCGAACGCACCGGCTCTGGGGTGGCGAAGCTGGTGACTCCCTCTTCCCTCTGGTTCGTGGTTCGTGGTGGATATCGTGGCCCTCTCCTCCCCAAGCCTTTGAATAGCACCCTCACTAGCCTGGGTGGGCAGAGGACTGAAGAAATGCAGTCAGAATCTTTGGTTCCTGCTTTGCTCCCTACTTGCACCCAAGCCAGTCATTCCCTCTCTCGTCTAAATTTCAATTCATTCAACCAGTCTCTAACCCCTCATGAGCTTCCCTGGCGAAGGGTAGTGATCTCTGTCCTGAAGGTATGAGGTCTGTGCACTCCTAAGACCTGCGTCCTAGCCGGTGGAAGACAATGAAAAGACAAATTTTAACTGTAGAATTTCCAGTATTGGTAAATACTATGTGGTAACAAAATAGAGTGCTGCGCTCTAGTCACTGGGGGAGTCTCTCTAAACTGGCCGGTCGTGGAAGGCCTCATTGTGGAGGTGACTCTTCGAGGTGAGACCCTAATGACAAGCTGGGAGCAACTATGTAAATGTGCAGAGAGCCCTCGAAACAGCAGAACAGCAGGTGCAGAGGGGAAGGGTGGCTTGAGCTTAGTAAGAGTAGAGGAAAGTGAGGCCACAGGCAGAGGCTAGACCTTGTGAGACACTGACAAAGGACAGGAGCATCCTGCACTTCTTCCATGACCACTGCCATCGGAGAAGCCTCCATTCCTGCTGCCCCGTGGCACCTGGGGCCTCCTTTCCTCCCCACTCTCACACCTCATGTCTGTCAGCTGGGGTGAGAGACATGGGGTGAGGGGAGAGCCTGTGAACAAGGCCAACGATCTATCCCTAGAGTATAAGAAAAGAGGAATCAGGCCTGCAAGAACACCAGCTCTGGATTTGCCTGGAGAAGTTAGCCAAGGAGAGCATAGGAGACAGGGAAGGGAAGAAGGAAGGGAAGAGAGTAGGAATGTGTGGGCTGGGGCAGGGGAGGGGTCAGAGAACCATCACCCTATAGTATGACTGTTAAAGGGGAGAATCTCAGAAGGGGTCTCCAAATCAAGAAGGGGGGAGTTTCCAGAGGAAGTTAAACTATAAGAATGAAATAATTAGAACAGTGTGGGAACGATACAAAAATATAAACTCTCAGTGCAACAGAATTGTTTGTCCAGAAACAGACTGTAGTAGGGGAACTTACTATTAAACGGGAAGAGTTGTGACAAGAACCCCAGGGGAAAATGCTGTTCACTGGTTGATGGGTTTTGTGAGGATTATAGTTGAAATAGCATATGGAAACGTGGCAGTGCACAGTGGGACCCCTGTAGGTCTATGAGTAGATTAATGCTCAGTAGTGAGTTGGAGGAAGTAACCAGTCCAGCAGGCTCTGGAAAGGAGAAAAGCCCAAGGAAAAGGAATTACTTGGATTAGAATATCTCCAAATGGGAGCTGGGCACCACAAAGCCTTCTCCTGCCCACGTGTTAGCCCTGCCATGCCCAACACACCAAACTCACGTGTATTCTTCCTGTCCTACTCCCATCCCAACTAACCAGGAAACAATCTTCCCCTTTATCTCAGAGCACCTTTTCCAAAGTTGCTGTTCTCCCTCAGTCTCTTCCTGTTTTGTTCATTCATTACATTTATCACTGCCAAAAATGATCGTATTTACATTCTGTTTACTTGTGTACTGTTACCTTACTAAACAAGAGCAGGGACTAAGCATCATGGTTTTGAATCCTGGAAGTGTGTCTGTGATATCACCGGTTCTCAATCTGTGTTGACAGCATGAATAAATGATGAATAAATGAATGAAGAGTGTAAAGCTCCCAGCACAATGCCTGGCACACAAGCATTCGATGTATGCTTGTGGGTGAGATTTTGGTTTGGTTTCATTTTACCATTGTGAAAGTCTTCGTACTTAGGAAGTCTTGCTGTCCTTTATGCTCCTTGTGACTTTAAAAACATTTTGACAGTATTTCAAATAAAAAGGCTCACTAGATAAACATAAAAAGAAGACAAGTCAAGGAATGTGGAAAGAAGATGTGAGAATTTATTATTGCATACTTAATCAAAAGTTCAGATTCCCAGAATGACAGTTTGGATCCTCAGGTACATGAAGAGACTTCTATTTTAATGGGAGCTTCAGACTGTCAAATATTACAATTTAAGATAAGGTGCAGGGGCTATTTTCATGCCTCCCATAAAAGATGAGGTTAAATCAATAACAAATTCATAACTGAGCCAATTAAACTCAATGACAGGGAAACTGTCAGGTAGTTGAGTCTAGGAAATGGAGTTGCTTCGATAGTTTTATAATCCAATGGCGAGCAGTGTTTAGGTTTCTAATAGGGGCTTTGGAAATGTCGTGAAAAGCAGGGTGTGCACTGAGTGTCATTTGAGGAACTGCATAATCACAGCGTTCCACAGCACAGGTTTCAGCTGAAGGAAATCAAACATCCTATATCCCATTGGAAGGAAACTTATCGGAGGCCTAAAGTCCCTGAAAGCCTCAGGTTCCAGCTGAACATGGCACCAAAGCAAAGAATTAGCAACACACTATCAACAAGGACAACAATGAGGCATTCCTCTCCTGGCTTTGGGCCCCAGCTCAAAGTGTAACATTGAAAACCCAGCCACCTGCTTCCCCTCCTCCATGCCTTAGCTTTCATTTTTGCTTTTCTCTTTAGCTGGTCTTCATCTCAGTGCATAGGCGAGATATCCAGGTAAACCCTCTCTCCCTTGCAGGTGAGGTACTTCCTGGGAATGAGTAAAAAGAGAGAGACAAAAGGTCTTTCTCTGAGCCTGCATTTCTGCCTCTGTAAACCCAGGGTTGTAAGTATCTCGTGATGAGGTGATATTCCAGTGATGGTTGTTGTGACTGTCATTGAATGAGTAGGACAGAGTCTCAGGTTCACAGGCATATGCAAATGGTGGTCCTGCCTGCCCCTCTCACTCTCTTCCCTAAACACATTAAATAATTGCTTTAGGCTAATTTTAAATTTACTTCTATTATTTGTTCCACAAGAAATGCAAAGTAGTTGTTAGGAAATTATGAAATGTAAATCAGCCAGAAGGCAACAGTAATCATCTTGTTACCCAGAAATACCCTCTGTGAATATTCTGATCATGACTACTGCCAACAGGACTGCAGCATGCCTGACCTGCAAGCAATGGATGCTCAACCCCCAGTGGGGCACCTTTCCTAGGGGACCAGTCAGCCACCTGGTGGCAGGTTGATTACATTGGACTTTCCAAACATGGGTGGGGGTGGACATGTGCCATTACTGGAATAGACACGTATCCTGGATACATAATTGCCCCTCCAGTCCTCAGTGCTTCTGCCAACAACCCCATCCATGCACTTAGGAATGCCTCATTCGCCATCAAAGAATTCCACATGAAACTACTTCGGATGAAATAATTTGTCCCCTAAATGCTTACTCTGGACCTGGATATAAATCTACCTCTTAGAGGAGCCAGTGAGACAGGTCTTTGTAGCCAAAAAGAGCACTCTTTGCTTATTTGGAGAAGACAGGACAAGCTCTAATTCTGGATGTAGGAACAACCCAGGCCAAAAGAAAATATGTTTGGGAACAATGGATCCCATTACTACCCTGTATGCATTTTTTATTCTTGAAAATCCAATCTCAGCAAATCCTCAAATTTGCTGCCCTCTTCCCTTCCTCCAGGTCTTCCTTTTGTCTTCCCCTTTCCTAGATGTCGTATCACTGTACACTAGGACAGAGGAACTCTTTTTCCCTTACAGAGAGAAGCCTTCCTGGGAACGAACAAGAGGAAGCTAAGGAACACCCTTGTGCATGTCACTCAGCAGAGGAGGGCAGAATAGAGTTCAGCATTTAGATCATCCTGGCTATGTGACTTTGCGCTTAGTGACCTCAAACAAGTTGCCAGACTTATTTCTAGCCTGCTTCCTCAGCTGTACAATGGGACAATGTTTATTATCCTCCCTGCCTCAGACTTCGTCTGTCATTCCTCCCAGGATCCATGTTGAGGTAGGGCTTTGCAGCCTGTGATGTACTGTGCGCATTGACTACATTACTGGAAGGCATCTGACACAGCATCATGGAAGGCCCTCAAGTCAGGCATGACGGGGAATGAATGAGCTCCCAGCCAAATGGCGCTCACCTTCTCTCCAGATGGCAATGATTAAGGGGCTTAACTTAGATTGTTCTCAGTTGGAAAAGTGTTTCTTTTCCTGCCTCACATTTGCAATTTTTACATTAACCTTTAAATTAATTTTGCATGTTTCTTAATGTCACTTTTGTATTTTTCTTTTAAATAATTACGTTGGGTAAAATATTCCATTTGTCTACTTAATGAATTCCTTCATTCCTCCTTCCAGTGAGCATTCACCGATTGCCTGTTTTATGTGTTGCTCTTCATCTATGAGAAACACAAGAAAAAAATTAATTCTATATTTAGTTGCAAAGATGAGCTAATAAAATGCAAAACAATTTACTCATCTTTCTATGGTCATTGCTGTCAGTGACCTGGATCGTGGTAGATGCTTATTATCATAGTAACATTTATTGTGTGTTTACTGTACACTGGGCACTGGGCTGAGTGCTATATATAGATTACCTCATTTAATCCTCACAACAAAGTTATGAAATAGGCATTATGGCTATTGCTTTTCATATCAACCATGATGAAAATTATACTTAGGTTAAGTACTGCACCCAAGTTTACATGACTAAGAAATGACAGCCCCAGGATTCAAGCTCAGGTGATCTAACTCTGGAATCTATACATTTAACTACTACGATATATTATTTCCCGAGAACGCTATTCCAGGTGGCAGGTTCCGTGTAGGCAAAGGCTTAGAGGCAAGACAGAGAGGGGAGTTTTCAGGGAAAATGGTTGTGATGGTTGGAGGCAAGCATGGATGGAGCAGAGGCCACATGGGGAAGGCTTTCATACATACACCAGGCTTATGGACTTGGGGGTCGTGAGTTACTTTAAGCATAAACTGACCTAATCCCAGGTGGTTCCAACAAAGGGCTTTCTGACAACTCTCTGGAGGACAGGTTGGAAGTGAGAGAAATCAATTCAATCAGAGCAATTACAAGGCAGAGCCCAGCTGAGAGGTGTTGAGGCAGATCTTGGTGAGGAGGGGCTGGCTGCAAGAGGTATTTAGAAAAGAATATTGCCAATAATTGGTACCTAAAAAGACAAGGCTGGGTCATGGGTCACTTTGCATTTTAGAGGCAGAAACAACCTCCCCACAATGTTGCAGCCTCTCGCCATCCTGACTGTGAGCTCCCTGCTAGGCTGAGCATCCTCTTCTGGCTCCAGTAATTGGCTCCCTGGGCAGCCTGTTCCTTTCTCTTCACCAAATGACACTTCTTCTCTTTGAGTCCTGATTGTTAAAACACCCAGTTTGCCCATGTCATTTACATATCCCAATTATCCATTGCCATTTTCCCACTAATGAGCCCATGTGCCTGCGTTTAAGGGCGTCTGACCCAGAGTCCACTTGCTCAAGGGGGCCGAAGGCAGCAGGCACAGATGCTATTCATAGTGCCTTCAGGCAAAAAGGGCTGGGGCCGTTTTTCTTACCTCCCTCTATTAGGACTGGACTGACTCTCTAGACAGCAGACCTTTATGCCTCATTACCCCACCCCACAGACACCACGATGCCCAGTGTACCTTGGTTACAAGAAGAAAAGCACCATGCCAACTGGAGAAGCACTCTGTGTTCCTCCTGCAATCATAAAGGGCCCATTGTGCCCTGAGGCACAGGCGCAGATCCTATTAAAGCCAAGGCCTTCTTAATCTCCATCTCAGAATTCTTTGCAGAGGGGAAGCTGATGTTTGTGTGCTAAGCCACTGGCCAGGAGATGATGCGGAATAGGGAGAGTTCAGGCTTTTGAGACTGCCTGCCCTGGGTAGGAATCCTGTCCCTGAAAAATGCTAAGTGTTTGACCCTGCACAGGTTTAATAATCAGACCTAGTCTCACCTGAAAAGTAGGAATAATAATAATCACCTTGAAAAGGTGTGTCAGGATTAAGAGAGTTAACATCTGTGAAACTTTAGCACGCAGAGGCATTCAATTTGTATTCACTGATATAATGTGAATGGTACCATATTCATTCTTACCATTACATCTAGATGAGAAGAGAACTTTCGGGTATAAAGCCCAATGTTGCTCTACCTTCTGTGACAGTGACTCACATTTTATATCACAATGTAGTCCACATAATAGAATACACATACAACTAACCGAAATGACATTTTCTATTCCATATGTTATAAAATGCTGACTGCAAGCTACAATCGTTTGATAGCACTGCCATAACAAAATCCCACAGACCAAGTGGCTGAAACAATAGGATTTTACTTTCTCAGGGCTCTGGAGGCTGGAAGTCCAAGATCAAGGTGCAGGTAGGGTTAATTTCCCCTGAGGCCTCTCTCCTTGGCTTGCAGATGGCCAACTTCATACTGCATCCCCACATGGTGTTTCCTGTGTGTGCATGCCCCCTCATGCCACCTCGTGTGTCCAAATGTCTTCTTATAAGGACACCAGTCAGATGGGATTAGTTCCCACCCCAATGGCCTCATTTTAACTCGGTTGCCTCTGTAAAGGCCCTATCTACCAACATAGTCACATTCTGAGGTCCTGGGTGTTCGGGCTTCCATGTATGAATTTTGGGGGGCCGCAATTCAGCCCGTCACATGAATGCATCACAGTGACTTCACATTTTACTGAGAGTCATCAATCTGGCCTATAAAATGTTAATCCAGTTCAGTCTTCAGCCAAGCTATTTGATTTCTGCCTGAATATCTCCATCATATGGGGTCTCATTGCCTCCCAAGAAATCCCATTGTTGAATAACCAATATACTCACCAATTGCCAAGTGTATGTTCTATGGCCAGACCCATGCTGAGCATCTTCTTTACCTCATTTAGTTGTCACAACTGCCCTTCGAAGTTGGTGTTACACAAATATACATTCAAGAACGTGTGTGGCCGGGCGCAGTGGCTCACACCTGTAACCCCAGCACTTTGGGAGGCCAAGGCAGGTGATTGCCTGAACTCAAGAGTTTGAGACCAGCCTGGGCAACATGGCGAAACCCCGTCTCTACTAAAATACAAAAAATTAGCCAGGCTTGGTGGCACGTGCCTGTAATCCCAGCTGAGAGAGGCTGCCTGTAATCCGAACCTCTTGGGAGGCTGAGGCAGGAGAATCACTTGGACCCAGGAGGCGGAGGTTGCAGTGAGCCGAGATCGCACCATTGCACTCCAGCCTGGACGACAAAGCGAGACTCTGTCTCCAAAAGAAAAAAAAAGAATGTGTGTGGATTGCCCGGAGTCAGAGAACAATATCTCAACAGAGATTCAAACTCAGATTTTTCTCCAAAGCCCAAAAGATGGTGTCTGCATTATTGGAAAGTCCTTCATGTTGAGATAAAAGTCTCCCCAAGTAATGTGAATATCAAAAAGACGATAAAATTCAGTTGTTTCATAGGAGGCCTGTGATTCCATAAAGTTTTGGTGTTTGAAGACCTAGGTTTCCATTTCAGCCTTAACACTTTCTAAGTGGCCTTGGGGAAGTGATGTCAGTTCTCTTGTACTTGGTTTCCTTCTCTGGAAATGGAGAAGGAACTAAATATAAATAACATTTACCTCTTATGCCCGTGGTGAGTTTCACAGCTGACTGTAGAGACCCAAAGCACTGAGGGTCTGTATCTCAATCTGTCTCTATCTCAATCTCTGTCTCTGTCTCAGTCTACTGAGGTTATTGCTGCATCCCAGCTAGTTCCTTGGGCTGTATTCTCATTGCTGCCTAACCAATTATTAATCTCACTGAACTTCATTTTCTATTATGATGATTATCCTTGTATTATGTATTATCTGCATCATAATGACTTTCTCAGAAGATTTTTGAAAGATGAGATAATTTAATCCATGTATGACATTGCATTATTTAGAATTGTCTCGACTTTTCTTTTGATGCTCCAAATTGATCAGGAAAAAACAGTGAAAAAAATATCTTTTCTTCCTCAGAGGAAGAACAGATAAGTCTCTTTGATCCTGAGTTAAGGCTCCTTTTTAAACAGGTTTTAATTTTAAAACTTTCTGAGACCTTCCTAAACAGGCTTTATGAATGCAAGTCCCAGCCACAGTTTACAAACCTCCAGTCTGCAGGGACCAGGCAGGAACTTAAGTCACCACACTTATGTAAGGTGCTATGCGCAGAACCTACCACAAGAGGGAGAAATTCATAAATGGTAACGGTGAGTATGATTGCCATGATGATGAAAAAGAGGAAGAGGAAGAACAAAAAGAATTAAGAGAAAGAGGAAGATGCTCTTAGGCCCTAATTCTGGAGAATCAGAATCTCTCAGACTGTTCCCCTTCATCTAGACCCCTGTTCTAGGCCAGGATCCCTGTGCTATGATTTTGGACTTCTCATCCCGGTCTCAAACTTTATGGGCGATACCCCAAGTGGTTCTCAACCTATACTGGAAATCCTCATTCCATAAAGTGTTTTGCTATGAATAATTGTGGCAAAAATAAAAATAAAACAATAAATTAAAACAATCCATTAAAATATCATTATCATTTATTGTCTGCATGTGCAAACTACAGCTGTCATCTTTTTCCTCAAGTTCTTTGAGTAAATAAATTCTCAGGATAAATATTCCATCATTTTCTATTCTCCCAAAACATAGTTTTGAAAACCCAAAGGGCTACATGTGCCCTATTTAAGAAACATGTACCACCACCAACTGTTAGTAACCAGCACTCATTAAACACACCAGATATTTGACATGAAAGATCAAAAATCTCCATGAAAACCTCCACGCTTTTGGTATATTATGTCAGAAAACCAAGCATCAATGTGAGTTCATTTCCACATGTAACTTTTGGATGGCCAGCCATATTTCCCCTCACTTTTAGAAAAGGGGTAAATGGACCCAACAGGGGATTTGTATGTAAAAGTTGTTCTTGTGTGTGTACCCAGTGCCTCCATGCCCAGAATGTGGCGTGTTTTTTTTTTTTTTTTCATTTGTGCGTTCGTTTTTGCATCTCTTAGCACAACCTGATGTGGTCTGAAAATTAGGAGGATGATTACTCTGCAGCAAATATGCACTCCCCTGCATCCATGGGAGGTTTACGCTTCCCACTGACGTGGCTGGTTCCCATAACTGGCTCTTGCTGGTAGAATATATGGACAGAAGCGAAAATGTGCCACCTCCAAGCACAGGCGTTCAGAGGCATCACATGCTCGTGCTGCTTCTCTGGGAGGCCTGACCTCCACTAAGAGAAGAACATGCCCCAGGGAACTGCTGCCCCCTCCAGCCTGGACCCGAGAATGAGACAGGGGGAGCAGAGCTACCTCACTGTCCCACAGACCTGTGAGCAGAATCAGTGCCTATGGTGGAAAGCTATTGACATTTTCACCGTTTTTTTTTTTTTTTTTTTTTTTTTTTTTTTTGTATAAGGAAAAATCAGAAATTGGCAAAAGAGATTATTTGGAGTTCCGTCAGGGGAGGGCCAAGATCCCTCTGCGAATCATTGATTCTACAGGAATCTGCACCTTTGACTGTCTTCCTATGGAATCCATTTATAACTCTGTGAGGATAAAAGTTAACTTACAGAAAACTGATAGCAATGCCAATGAGTTTTGTCCAGTCAAGATGCAACTGATTCGTGCCATGCAGAAAAGATAACTCCAAATGTTATATGTTATAGCCTTTTGAATGTTAATCTGTTTTGTATCTTTTAGCAAATTTATTTCAGCATTTCCAGTTGTCTACGTATCTCTCTGTTCTACAAAAATCTCCTTTGAATTGGTCTTAGCATACTACTGATTTGCTCATTACTTGATGAGTTGGATAAAAATCTTTAACATGTATTCATTTCACATACACATGAGAGGTATGTTTTTAACTTATAAAATAAATGTTAGCAACTGTTATGAAGCAGAGGCTAACATATGCGGGTTCTAGCCTGGTCTCAGTCATCATTGACTGAGCAACTAAGAGAAGCTTTCAATGTCTTTATCTGTAAAGTGAGGTTTTGGGACAGAGAGTTTCTTTGTTCAGTTTTAAAGGTCTTGTGGAGTAGGGAGAGTATTATGAACCCATTCTACAGATGGAAATGCCGAGAGTTAGAGAGGTTTAAGATTTTCTTAAAGCCACAGAATACCTCTGCCTGCCACATTAGTTCAACATCGCTGGACTGCACAGCAAATGGGCCTCGGGCTGCACAGATGAAAACCTTTCAAGAGCTCATGCTCAGGTTCTTGCTTAAAGAAAAGAACAGTGTGTGGAGTCTCACAGACCGAACTTACAACTTGGCGTCACTAATTAGTAACTGTTTAACCTTGGGCAAATTGCTGAATATCTCCAAACCTCAGTTTTATGATACATACTATGGGGCTAAAAACTTGTACTTTATAATGTGGCAGTAAAATGACAAAAGAAACGTATAGTGGCCAATACAGTACCTGGCTCAGAGCGGGAGTGCTATAAACGCCAGCTTGCCTTCCATCTCTTTCAGCAGTGTCAGAAGAATTCCTGCTTCAGAGTTAACCCAGCACAAAGTTCAAGGCTCTGCTACTTTCTAGCTGTGACTATGAGCAGGTTCGAAGGCGCCTGTGCCTTGTTCTATCCTATGTAAAACGGAGATAGTACCGGTCTGAAAATATCCACAAGGCAATATCCAGGACTGCTGAACGCAGGGGCCACAATGGAGGAGCTAAATCCATTGTTTTTAAATCATTAATTAATGATTTTTTAAAAGTCAGGCAGAGTTAAGGTCAGAGAGAGGAACAACAAGGATCTTTGTTTGAAATTTTGAACAGAAACTGCCTTAAAACCCAGACTAACGTCAACAGCCTATAGAGTTGGGGAGCCCAATCTCAGCTGAAGGAAGCAGAGTTACATGATAAAAGAGTTCCTGCTTAATCAAAAATTGTGTGAACCCTAATTTCTGAAAATGTTGATGAGGGGTATTATGTATTTATATGCAATTCTGAAAGACTTATATCCATCTTAATGGCTGGAAATGTCCTTCAAATTTTCCATCCGCCCTGGAATAGGTCTAATGTGATAACAAACAGGAAATTGACTGGGCTGAGGGACATGCAGTTCTGTTTTGTACCATAAAATATATGAGGCTGCTGACATTGCATATTAATTAGCTGATCCTTTCCTTTCCAAATTAAGAGCTCAGTTTTGTATTACTTGCACGGATGTAAAACTTGGCTCTGTGGTTTTGGATGCATGGAGATCTCATTCACTAAATATTTTTGGAGCACTTAGTAGTTTCTAGGATCTTCCAGGCTTGGCAAGGAATGAGGTAAGACATAACTTAAACCATGGAAAATCTCTTACCATCTAGGAAGATGATGGGGGAAGGATAAGACAAGAGTAAAAGTGATAGCAGTAAATCATTCCAGAAACATCTAGGCCTTTCCAAAGCATCCAGTATGTTTTATCTTGTATTCATTGGGAATCTTGTGAGCTTCATGTTTTTCTCTCTGTTTTGGCCAGAAGGCTAAGGGCTGATTTTCCCTACTTTCATATATATATATATATATATGTTTTAAAACTCTTATTATTCATTCATTTAATAAATAGTTATTGCACAACTACTATATGCCAGGCCCTCTACTAGATGCTGGAAATACAGCAATAAACAAAACAGGCAAACATTATTGCACTTAGAAAGCTTATAATCACGGCTGAGCTCAGCAGCCAATACCTGTAATCCTAGCACTTTGGGAGGCCAAGAGGGAAAGAGCACCTGAGCGCAGGAGTTTGAGGCTGCACTGAACTGTGACTGCGCTGCTGCACACTACCCTGGGTGACAGAGACACCCCCAAAAACAGATAGAGGGAGGGAGAAAAGAAAGCTTATATTTAAGTAAGGAAGATCAACCATAAACACAACATGGAAGTAAATATAGGGTTAAGATTTTACTTGGGCCGGGCACAGTGGTTTGCACCTGTAATCTCAGCACTTTGGGAGGCCAAGGCAGGTGGATCACCTGAGGTCAGGAGTTCGAGACCAGCCTGGCCAACATGGCGAAACCGTGTCTCAACTAAAAATACAAAAATTAGCCAGGCGTGGTGATGCATGCCTGTAATCCCAGCTACTCAGGAGGCTGAGGCAGGAGAAGCACTTGAACCCGGGAGGCGGAGGTTGCAGTGAGCAGCTGAGATTGCACCAGTTCACTCCACCCTGGGTGACAGAGTGAGACTCTGGAAAAAAAAAAAAAAAAAGATTTTACTTGATGTTCCAGTTATAGCCATGTAACCAACCTCCCCAATCTTACTCGTGCAAAGAAAAACATCCTTCTCTGGGTTAGCAATTCTGAGAGGGCACCGGGGAATGATCTGCTGTTTGATGTTTGGGCCTTAGCTGGGAAGACTGCCAGTGACTCCAATGGATGGGGCTGGATCAGGAGGGGCAGGAGGATCCACTTCCAACACGACACAGCTTCACTGGGAATGGTTGGATACTGGGCTCAGCTGGGACTGCGAGCCAGAAAGCCTACATGATGTAGCCTCTCCAGTACGGTCATGTAAAGATAGTGGGACTTCTTATGTAGAGGCCAAGTGTCCAGTGATTTAGGCAGAGGCTGTACAGCCTTTGAGGAACTAGCCTCAAAAGTCACCTCGTGTCACTTACAATGCATGCCATTGGTCGAAGGAGTCAAAGCTCACTGAGATTCAGGAAGATGGAAAACAGACTCAATGGAAAAGTTTCAAATTATCTGTGAGTTGATTTTATAACTGGCAAGTGCCTTTAGGGTGAATTCCCATGATCATGGAGAAGGGCTTCATATTTAGAGTCAATCACACCAGGAGTTGAAGAGCGGGTCAGGCATGTGCTTTTATTTAGCAAGCATCATTGTGTGCTGATGGTGGGCCTATCACTGCGCCAGGTGCTGGGGCTTCCACAGTGAGGTAGACACAGTTTCTCTCCCCTTGGATCAGGAAAGGGAAGTGGCTAAACACCCAATCATAAATGTGCTGTATGAGAAATATGGTGGCAGGGAACACACAGGGGACGATGGAACCACATGGAAGGAAATATTAGTTGAGTGAATTTGGGAAAATTATTTAGCATCTGTGATTAGCGTCTTTACTTGTATAACAAGGCTAGTAAGACCTGCCTTATAAGGTTGGTTTAGGGATGAGAAGAGACAAGTAATCTAAAGCGGCTCCCGGTCAATCGCTTCTCATCGTCCTGTTGAGGTCTGTGCAAGCCACTTCTCACTGCCTCAGCTTTTCCTCATTTGCTTGTTTGTTTGTTTGTTTACTTGCTTATTATCTGAACTCACCAAACTAGAATATAAAATATACATAGTCTGTTATTCAGGTTACTGTAGAGAAAATAAACTCATCTCTGTCTAGAAAGCCCTTCCCTTCAGATATTGTGTGGCCAACTCTTTCACCCTTTACAAAAAAGCACTAAATACGTTGCCTAGTCCTTCTACTTAAAATTGCGTCCTAGAACCCTTTCTATAATCGCTGCCTTCCCATTCTGTTCTGTTTTTCTTTTTCAAATAGCACTTAAAACCTCTAACATACTCTACATAAGCTTTAGACTTATTTGTTTATCCTCTCGCCCTGCTGAATATAAATTGCATTAGGGCAGGGATCTTAGTTTTTACTGATGCATCACAAGTGCCTGTAACCATACCCTTCTCACAATGGAACAAATGAATCCACTGGGAAGGAGTAGGACATTGAGTCAAAAGGGTGGGCAGGAGTCCTTTGTAAGCCAGGATAAACTGTTTGGTTTTTTTTTCCAAAATCAGATAAACAATGTAGACTTTTATGAGAAGATATGACATGAACTAAATGATGTTTTTATATTATTCTGGCTGCTGTATAGAGAATGGAATAGAAGAAGTCAAGATTGGACAGGAGATGAGTTAGGAGAGAGGGTGGTGGCTTGGACCAAGGTTGTGGTCCTGGAGACAAAGAGAAATGAGCGGCTTTCAGATGCGTTTTTACATGGAAGGAAGAACTGAACAGACACGCTGATGGGCTGAACAAGAGGGTGAGTAAGAGAAGGAAAGCGAGGCTAACTCATAGGTTTTTGGTTTGAGTAACCTGCCATGATATGTCATTTACTGATATGAGTCAAGACTAAGGAAGAAGCAGAAAGTCTGCGTGTGTGTGTGTGTTGCTGTGTGTGCACGTAGTGTGGTGTGTGTGTGTGCAGTGATGTGTATGTGTATTGTGTGTGTTGTGTGTATTGTGTTATGTGTGTGTAGTGTGGTTGTGTGTGTGTGTTTTTTGAGTGCAGTATTGGATGTGTGTGCAGTGAGGTGTGTATATGTGTGTATGTGTGTAGTGTGGGATATGTGTGTGCAGTGGTGTGTATGTGTAGTGTGTGTGTGTTTTGCCTATTGTTTTTTGTATGTGTGGTGTGGTTTTGTGGGTGTTTTTTGTGTGTGTGTGCAGTATTGGGTGTGTGTGCACTGAGATGTGTGTGTATGTGTGTAGTGTGGGATGTGTGTGTGCAGTGGTGTGTATGTGTAGTGTGTGTGTTGTGTGTTTTTGTGTGTGTGTGGGGTTTGGTTGTGTGTTTTGTGTGTGTGCAGTGAGGTGTGTGTGTAGTGTGTATGTGTATAGTGTGGGATGTGTGTGTGTAGTTGTGTGTGTGCGTAGTGTGTGTGTGGTGTGTGTGTAGTGTGGGGTGTGGTGCAGTGGTGTGTGTGTAGTGTGGGAGTGTGTTTACAGTGAAGTGTGTGTGTAGTGTGTGTGTAGTGTGGGATGTGTGTGCAGTTTGTGTGTTTGTGGTATAGTTGTGTGTGTGACCTGTGTGTAGTGTGGGATGTGTATGTGCAGTGTGTGTGGGGGTATGGTAGTATGGGTGTGGTGTGTGTGTGCAGTGGTATATTATGTGAGTTGTGTGTGTGTGTAGTATGGGGTGTGTGTGCAGTAGTGTGTGTATGTGTAGTATCACATGTCAATGAATGTAGTGCGCTGGGTATGTATGTATGATACTGGCCGCTGGGGGTGGGGCAGTTAAGATTTTTTCTTGACTTTGTTCATCATGAGATGAGTATTAAACTGATGAAGTATTCTGCATCTAGAATCCAGCCTAAGGAGATAGTCAGAGGTGCTCACCAAGATTCAAAGAGGTTCTTCATTGCCTTACCATATTTGTAAGCCAAAATCTGGAAGCTAGCACAGGGTCCAGGCTTATGAGAATGGCGCAGTCGATCCCAGATCTTCCATATGACAGGGAGCTGGCCATCTTCGAAGTGCTGCTTACTAAGATGATAATGATACTGGAAAATTCTCTTTAAATAAACAAATGGCTGGGTAAGTGCTTACTGCATAGTATATTCATGTTAGTAGAGAAATATCTACAAAATACACTCATGGTAAACTCTATAAATCATGAAAATGTAAAACTGCAAGAAATCTCAAGGCCATCGTTTCAAAATGCATGCTATAGTTAAGCAAAATAAAAAATCAGGGAAGACTGAAAGGCTGGAATGGTCCTTGCTTAAGCTGTGACATTTGATCCTATTCGTGGGAAAAGAGCTGAACTGAGAAGGACCCATGTCCTAGCCCCTGGTTTTGTTGCTGTTGCTTTGCTGGGTGACCTTGGGGACACCATTGAACGTCTCTTGGCTCGGCTTTTGCACGGTTAAATGAGACAGTTGGTAATTCTTTGTTTTTCAGAGTTTCCATGGTCTGGATGCCACTGGCTTTTCCTTACAGCAGGGAGTTTTTCGACTGCCAAGAGTGGTGGAGTTCATCTCTCCCAGCCCACTCATAATTCGGCTTGTGTGCAGAAGGTAGAAGACCTTCCTGAGGGCACACAACGCTTCTGTAAACAGCAGTGTATAGACTTCAGCAGAAGCAGCAGAAGCAAACAGAGGAAGTGAAAATGACCACTCGAAAAAACACTGATGACAGAAAAAACAAAATCGATTAGCCTTTATCTTTAAAAAAAATCAACTATGACTTCAATTGATTTCAAATAAAACTATTTCTATCTTTACGAGATACGTTAGATCATTGAAAGTCATGCTTACAGAAAATATTAGTGTCTCTGAAGAAAACGCTAGGCTTCTGCAAAAGTTTTGCCTCTCACTTCTAGTCATGTCCCCACTGCTAGTCCATTCTCTGAAAAGTGTGCCCAAAGCAATTTTCTTTTCTTTTTTCTTTCTTTTTCTTTTCTTTTCTTTTTTTTTTTTTTTTTGAGATGGAGTCTTGCTCTGTTGCCCAGGCTGGAGGGCAGTGGTTCAATCTTGGCTCACTGCAACCTCCGACTCCCAGGTTCAAGCAGTTCTCTGCCTCAGCCTCCCGAGTAGCTGGGATTACAGGCATCTGCCACCATGCCCAGCTAATTTTTGTATTTTTAGTAGAGACAGGGTTTCACCATCTTGGCCAGGCTGGTCTTGAACGCCTAACCTTGTGATCCACCCGCCTCAGCCTCCCAACGTGCTGGGATTACAGGCATGAGCCACCATGCCCATACCCAAAGCAATTTTCTAAAAATGAAATGTCATTCTGTCACACACACACACACACACACTCACACACACCCCGCCACCTGAAACATCTGCAATGGAAATGGTTCAACAGGTACCACTTTCTATGAGAGAAAGACTAGGTCCCCTGACATGACTCCACCCACCTCCTCCAGTTTCCCTTGCTATTCCCCTCCCTCCCCTCCTGGCCCAAGCCTGTTTGCTCTTAAATATGCCCAGCTGTTTCTAAACCTTCTGGTCTTTGCTGATGCTCTCCTTTTGTCCTTGATCAGCTCTCCTCACCTGGCTCACCAGGAAAACACCTACTCATCTTTCCGGACTCAGCTGAGCATCCTCTCCTCCGTGAAGACCTTTTCTGACCTTTGCTGCTTTTGTCCTTTGTAACTGATTATATGGGGCTCCACACAGGCTGCTATCTTACCCAATGGAACATTTCTTTGCATTTATTTCTTTACTTGCTTAGCCCCTGCCCCTTATAGGCTAAAAACTCCCTGAAAACAAGAAATATGTGATTTCATCTTGGTATCCCCAGTACCTAGGATGACACTGCCATTCATTTATTCGATAAAAATTCCTTAAGTGGCTGCTAAGTTCCCTGCATTGCAGCAGGCAGCGTAGATAGCAGAGACTGCACTGTGTGTCCAGTTCCCTTTATTCCATGGTGGTAGATTTTTAAATCTGGGTACATGGACACCCAACTAAAGGTTGCATTTGGCACCCCTCTTGCAATTTTGTGGTCGTACGAACAAGTTCAAGCTAATGGGATGTGAGTGTAAGTGATGTGTGCATCTTCTAGGTCTTGATCTTAAGGGGGAAGGGAGCCCTTCCTTTTCTTTACCCGTTTTCTGAGTATGCCTGTGACAGTGGGAGTGGGAGCAGCCCTTTTGGATCATGAGAGAGAGGCTACAAGTTGAGAGTGGCAGAACAAATTAAAAGTAGACTAACTTTCCTTCATCATCAAGCCTTCACACCATCCCTGAACTGTGTCTAAACTTACATGAGAAAGAAGAATTAATGGACAGTTGATTCAAACCAATGCATTTGGGGCCTGTTTCTTAAAGCAGCCTACCCTGTACCTGGCTCATATAAATGGTGTCTCAAGCAGACACGATCTTTTTACTGGTGGAGCTTGTTTAGCATATACACTGAACACATGGCTAATGAAATGAATGAGTAAACAGTTCAAGGTCTAACCAGAACCAGCTAGAAAAAATACATGAGTCATTTGTCACAACAGGCAGATAGCATCGTATCCTATGAGGTTGAAATTATTTGGAGCCTGTGCTTCAGACAGTGGGTTTAGGCATTGCAGCTTCACAACTCTATCTGCCTCGCCCTCTGCGCACAGAGCCACTGTGGCCCTTTAATTCTCCCTCCACGCGTTGTCCTTATTCTGTTTCCTCCTAGCCTCTCCCAAAGCTGTAGCTCTAATTTGGATCCTCGTTACCTATTACCTAACCCGTGGCACTAGTTAGTGAGCTGGCCTCTCCACCCTCCTGTCCTCCCCCAGGCTGTTGCCATGGCAATCTCCCCCTGGCACACTGCTGATCAAAACCTTCCAGGGCTCCCCACTGCCTTCAGGTAACAGCCCAACCTCCTTAAATTATCTCCAGGCATTGGCCCACCCCCTTCCCTGCCTTAACTCCCACACACTGTCCTCACCTACATGGTTTCCCGTCCCACAACACACTTGCCATTCCCTTTCTAGATCCTTATTTTCAAGCTGATCCCTTTCCCTGGAATAACTTCTTTGTCCAGTTTCACTCCCACCTCTGCGTGTTAAAATCCTACCCTTCTTTCGAACTCCAACAAAATGCCGCTTCTTTATGAGGCTTTTTTATGTTTTAGAGTCAAAAGGAATCTATCTTCTCTGTGGACATTCCTAGACTTCTTCATTCCCAATATAACATTTATCGTACTAGGATTAGGATTAAGGGCAGGGTGAGTAGAGTGGAAGATAATATCAGTACTGTTATTAACAATAACCACAAGAATAGTAATAATTAACAAGGTCTAATCATTCACTGAGTGCTTGCTACATGTCAGGTCCTATCCTAAGAACTATTTTTTTTTTTTTGGATAGAGTCTCTCTCTCACCAGACGAGTGCAGTGACACGATCTCGGCTCACCGCAACCTCTGCCTCCCGGGTTCAAGTGATTCTCCTGCCTCAGCCTCCCGAGTAGCTGGAACTACAGGCACGCACCACCACATTCAGCTAATTTTTGTATTTTTAGTAGAGACAAGGTTTCACCATGTTGGCCAGGATGGTCTTGATCTCTTGACCTTGTGATCTGCCCCCCTTGGCCTCCCAAAGTGCTGGTGCCCAGAGCTTTAACTGCATTAAAGCATCCACAGACCCTGACAATCCTGTAGGTAGCTCCATTTTAGAGCTAAGGAGGTCATAGGCACAGAGAGGTTAAGCAACCTACCCAGGGTCACACTTTTGGGATTTTGAATCTTGACCTGACAATTTACTAAACACATTAACTTAGGTGAATGATTTCACCTCCTTGAGTCCCTAGTGTCTTCATCTCTGAATGGTTTTTTTGAGACAATGATATGATATGCTGTATGGGAAGTCTCTAAGCCAGGTACTCAGTTCATGCTATCTCCTCATCTGCAGGGCTGTGTCTTATAGCATGACTTCTCGTTTCTCTCTAGGTGACAGGTGTCTACAAAATGTTTGTTTATGCTGAAAATTATGTTTTGTGTTGGATACCAAAGTTCTAGTCATAGTCTGCCCAATATCTCCCAGTACAAATAAGGTAGCATAGTGGTTACAGCACGGAGTGCTGAGTGTCCACTAACCATTTCTGTTTTACTACTATGTTAGTAACAACAATAATACATTTTAACTCAAAAGAGTGATTCACAAGCTTCTCTTGCTGCTAGGTATGACCAGAACCGCAGTTCTGGCCAATGGTATGTAGGCAGAGCTAAAGGGGGCAAGAGCCTCTCCTTTCCCTTCTTTCCGTCTTGCCACCTGGGACGAGGGATGTGAAGGTGAATCTTCAGGGACCATGCAGAGGGGGCAACACGCTACAGATGGCAGCTGAGCGAGAAGGTTAAAGGAGCCTGGTTCCTGACAGCTGACATCAAGATGGACACATGAGAAACGAGTAACTTTTGATTTGTTTAAGCCACTGTATTTGAACCTTGGTTACAGCCACCAAACTGATACTCCAGCTAGAACTGTTGTGAGAGCCTAGGTGAACATAATTGCCTGCTTGCTGGCTGAGTGAAGTTGGGAAAGGCACATAAGATCCCAGTGCTTCAATTCCCTCTTTTTTTTTTTTTTTTGACGGAGTTTTGCTCTTGTCACCCAGTGTGGAGTGCAATGGTGCAATCTCAGCTCACTTTAACTTCCACCTCCCGGGTTCAAGCGATTCTCCTGCCTCAGCCTCTGGAGTAGCTGGAATTATGGCGCCCACCACCATGCCCAGCTAATTTTCATATTTTTAGTAGAGACGGGGTTTCACCATGTTGGTCAGGCTGGTCTTGAACTCCCGACCTCAGGTGATCTACACACCTTGGCCTCCCAAAGTGCTTGGATTACAGGCGTGAACCATGGCAACGGGCCAATCCCCTCATCTTTAAGATGAGATAGCATGACACCTATGTGGCAGAATTGATGCGAAGATAAGTGAGATAATGCAGGTAAATTGCTTAGCACAATGTTTGGCACACATTAAGAGCTCAATAAATGTTAGTGATTATTGCTATTACAATTAAGCTAAAATTGCAGCTTTCCAGAGACCTGCTCCCTTTTCTAGCTAGGGTGCTGATTCTACTCCTGGAATAGCTGGTGCAATTATCTCATCCTCTCATGTTTATAGAATTCATGGCACAAATATGCTTCTCTTCAGTCCCTCCTACCAATGTCGTCCTTGCTCTCCCTCCCTTGGCCTTGTGCGGAAACCTGGAATGGTTTATCTCAGTAGCAGAAGGAAAGCAGAAAGCGAAGTCACACCACTGTCACCATGACACATTTCTGAAATGGCTGGTGGATCTGCAGGATGTATGCTTTGCTCAACAGAGGAGCCAGGGGAGAAAACACATTTTTACTGAGCACCTCCCACAGCCTGGAACTCTCATGGGCACTATGCATCTCACATAATCCTCACTTCTCCCCTCTTTGTGGTCATTGGCACAGTTGCACAGACACTAAACTGAAGCTGAAAGATATGAAATAATTGGCCCAAGGTCACATAGCTGGACAATGAGGGGATGCCCATCCTCAGATGGTAAGCTTGTCTGAATGAAGTTAGAGATCTCCTAACATTCCAAGGGTCATAATTAAGCTTCTAGGGTGAAATCAAGGAATGTTAAGAGATATCTCGAATCTCTTCCAAAGATCCAGATGGCAAGGAATGTTAAGAGATCTCTGACTTCAATCAGATCAGCTTTCCATGTGAGGCTGACAGAATACCAGTGTACACAATTGATTTATTTGAGCTTTGGGGAAAGTCTCCTTATGAAAAATATGTCTTTCCTTTGCTACCTGCATTTTAGCAATGAAGCTCCAGGAGATTCCACTGCCACTGGGACTCCCAATTCAAAGCGCCACAGGGAGACAGGGACCCATAGAATCATCCAGTTTTCTCGCAAAGCTGCTGCCTTTCTAAGCGGCACGCAGTCTATGCTCCCCAGGCTATATTTTGCTCTTGAGTTATATTTGAGTTTAAGTAAGAGTCTCCAAATTTTAGATATGGATATTTTCTTAAATAAATAAAAAAGAGTGTTCCTACAAATTATGCATCTGTACTTGGGGCCTAGGAAGATGGTCCTAGCGCCTCCATGGTTTGCAAGTCCAGGGGAGGGTCTTAGGCCTGCAGCAGGTGACAATAGGAGGATGCTGGGGCTCAAAGAGTTCACGAAGAAAAGCAAGCCACTGTCCTCATGGCCCTTCATTCCACCTTAGCAGCTTAATTATGATTTGTTTCCATATACTGGATTCTTCTTAATACTACATCTCGGACAAAAACAGGGCTTCTGCTAGTAGAACTAAGAAGCAAAAAAGTGTCAAAACCATTGGCATATCAGAAAAATTCCTGATTGATAGAGGATTTCAAAAATCCTTGGACCTAAGTCCTGCTCTCACGTTGTGAGTTCTTGTGCAAATTTCCTTACCTCTCAGAGCCTCCATTTCCCCAACTGCAAAATGGGAAAACCAAGTATCAATTTGAAGGATTGTTCTGAATATTGAGATAAGAGTTGGTGGTGGTTGTTATTTCACTTTCAGAAATCTGTGAGCTGACCGAAGTTCTCACCCTCTTTCATGGCAGGATGCACTTTGAAGGAAGACAACCACAACAACTCATAGATTACACAGTAAAGATGCATTTAAGCCAGCATCTCTCAGAATATTTCCCTAATAAAAAAAAGTACTTGGTCATAATGTAGACTTCTGAGTTCCATTCAGAATGATTAAGTCAAAACTTCAGAATGAATATTCCAGCTAATTCTTATGCATGTTAAAATATTAAAATTTTTAACATAGGTGATAATAGCTAAATGGCTAAAATTAAAAAGACTGATACCACCAAATGTTGGCAAGGAAGTAGGGCAATTGAAATTATTATACATATCTGGCAGTTTAAAATGATATAATGACTTTGGAAAACTGTTCAGAAATATCTACTAAAGTGTAATATATTAGTGATTTATTATTAATAATACGTTATTTTTATGAACTAGCAATTCCACTCCTAGGTACATACTGAAGAGAAGTGATTGCACATGTCCACAAAAAGACATAGACAAACATGCTCATGGAAGCTTTATTTATACCTCCAAACTGCAATTAACCCAAATTCTCATCAACAAGCAAATGGATAAATAAATTGAGGTGTGTTTGTATCATCAAGAAATAATTGCTAGGTTTTAGAAAAGGGCCAGAGATCCCTGGATGTCCTCTTATCGTCTGGCAATACTAGGTGCTGTCTAGAGCACTCTCAAGATTATCTGAGTATAGAGAGTGTATGCTTTTCTTTCTATTGCCTAAACCACTTTAAGTTACAGAAAACTGATAGCAGTGCCAATATTGCCTGTTCATAGCAATGAAAAGGATTCCTGTCCACAGCAAAGCAAACAAATTCTGTCTGGTAAAGAATATAAATCTCAGTAATTCAAATACATTCTTACTGAAACCTGTTTTTAGTGTTCTACTGATTCCTTTATTAATGAATCTGTTGAATAAAATCATTGATACATGGTCAATTTATATTTGCCTAAGAGTCAAGTTTTTAACTTAGGAAAATTATGATTTAGATGTATACTTGAGAAATACACAGATCTTATGGTGATTACAAGAAGCTAAACACACACCAAAAATATATGCTGTATAGTTCTATTTATATGAAGACCAAAAATGAGTAAAACCAATGTATGGTTTTGGAGATCCAAACAGTGGTTACCTCTGCTGGGTGGGTGGGTTTGATGACTGGGAAAGAGCCCCAGGGAAGATTCTGAAGGGATGAAAATATTCTACATCTTGGCGTTGGCAGTGGTCACATGGGGGCATGTAGCTACAAAAAACATCAGCAGGCTGTACACTTAAGCTATGTACACTTTTCTCTATGAAAGTCATACCTTGAGTTTTTGAAAAATCAAACTGAAACAAAAACATTAATGGATGATACTTAATTCTTTCAGCAATGGTGTTATCCTCTCAGCAAAAGATGGTACTTTATCTTCTTAGCAATGGTGTCACGTTGCTGTAACTAAATTGCCCGCAGCACTTTGAAGCCCCGGAGCTGGGTGCAGTGGGAGGAGAGGGAGACTGATGGCCCCTCTGGTCCCTTCCTCACAGGGCTGCTGCTGAAAACAGTCTCCCTGACCCGAGTCTCCGAAGCTATGGCCAGTAACACACCCTGTCACTCTAACAACCTCATTAAAGTGGCTGAGGGCAGAAATAACCCAGGTCTAGACAGCTGGAAGCAGACAGATGCTCCTCATTTTAAAGCTCAGCAAAATGTATTTTAAAGAAGCCCTAAAAAGCTTTATAAGGAAAGTCTGTCAAAAACCATCGCAAGCATCCATCTCTAAAATAGCCCTATCAGCAACATATTTTATACAAAATCAAATCAAAACGGAATCTTTGCCTAGAAAGGAAATTTCAAGTCTTCCGAGTCCTTCTCATTTGCAGGCATCCATCCTTGACGTCCTCCGAAGCATCCACACTAGGGGTCATTCCGCCTTTACTACTGAAAAGAAAGCTCATTACTTCTCTCTGTGTGTAACTAGAAAGTACTGAGGATTTACTTGGCTTCACCTCATTTCATCCTCACAAGCTGGTGAAGTAGATACAATTATCATTGCCATTTCACAGAAGGGCAAACCGAGGTTTAGTGAGATTAACTAACTTGCCCAAGACCACACAGCTGGTGAGGGGGAGAGCCAGGGTTCCAGTTCAGCTCCGACCACATGACCCCTCTGACCAATTCCCCTTCCAAGGCAAGCCAATCCCACCCTTGGGAAGCTCTGATATTTACAAAATTGTCCTTGTAATAAAGACGATCTGCCTTTTAATACTTTCACCTCTTCAGCATCTACTAAGTTATTATGTGACCCTTGGAACCGTACCGCATCTATTTTTTTCTTACATCTGAGAAATTTTCACCTATTTGAAAATACTCCCTATTTCCCCCCGAGTCTTCTCTTTTCCACACAAAATATGGATAACACTTTACTTTCCAGTGACCAACTATCTGGATTTTCAAGGGATGGAGGGAATTCTTAGGGTGAGGGACTTCCAGTGCTAAAACAGGGACAGTTGCGCAAACCAGAAGAATTGATCACCCTACTTTTTTTTTTTTTCTAATGGTGTTACCTGATGCATAGATTGTTTTCATTTTGTTTTATAAGGCCTGTTCTGCATGATGACTATATAATTCAAAACTCTTACTGCAATTACAGAAACTACCTCAACTGGCTTAAGAAGGGGAATTTCTGGGTTAATGGAACAAAATCTCCAGGAGCTGCAGGAACAGAAGTGTGCAGAGATGGGTGCCACCTCTTGTCTTTTACTTTCATTTGCACCACCTCTCCAGTTTGCCTGAGGAAAACCCGTCTCCACCAAACCCTAGGCTCAACTCTCATAAACTCATTTATTTAATAGCCAGCTCTTCCCTCACACTGTGAATCCCTTTTTTTTTTTCTTTTTGAGACAGTTTTGTTCTTGTTGCCCAGGCTGAAGTGCAAGTGCAATGGCATGATCTCAACTCACTGCAACCGCTGCCTCCCAGGTCCAAGAGATTCTCCTGCCTCAGCCTCCCGAGTAGCTAGGGTTACAGGTGCATGCCACCATGCCTGGCTAATTTTGATTTTTTAGTAGAGATGGGGTTTCTCCATGTTGGTCAGACTGGTCTTGAACTCCCACCCTCAGGTGATCTGCCCGCCTCAGCCTCCCAAAGTGCTGGGATTACAGGCATGAGCCACTGCACCCGACCTTGTCTTCATTTTCTAAACACATTTGACCTCACCCTTTACAGAGTACTTGACATTTGTTGAATGAGTTAAGACTGTCTTACTTGGGGCAGAGACTGTTCATAACCCCCCAATATGCATATCTTCCCTTTTTCTCAGCTACAGAACCTCAATTTTATTCACCGTGGCAATGTACCCAGCTAACAAGCAACACTTCTCAGCTTCCCATGCAACTAGATGAAACCATGAGACTAACTTTGGGCCAAGGAGATTTAGGCAAAAGCGTTACGGGGAAAGCGGTTTCAAGGAGCCGACCCAGTGGGGAGGAGCACTGTTTTGTCTTTTACAGATGCTTTGGCAGCCTGCTCAGAATGGGGACTTGATGCTGAACTTGCACAGACTTCTTCCATTATGACCCACCTTGAGGTTGGAAATCATTCAGTGATGATGGCAGATTAGATAAGCAGTTGGCTCCCAGAAGAAAGTGTGAAGCTTTCATTATAGCCCGGATTGCCTCCTTCTGATATCTTTTATGTGTGAGAGAAGTGAGCTATCCTGTTTAAAACAGTGTTATATGGGGTTTTCCTGTTGTATGTGTTATGTATAGTTGATTTACTTTTAATTTATGATCAACTGTCTCTTTGAATAAAGAAAGGTGTGTGTGTATAACTGACTAATCAGTGAAAATTAGATAAACCTTCCTGTTAACTAGCTTTAAAAATGAAGCTTCCAAATCCCAGCACTTGGGGAGGCCGAGGCAGGCGGACCACGAGGTCGGGAGAACAAGACCATCCTGGCTAACTCGGTGAAACCTCATCTCTACTAAAAAGACAAAAAAAAATTAGATGGGTGTGGTGGCGGGCGCCTGTAGTCCCAGCTACTTGGGAGGCTGAGGCAGGAGAATGGCATGAACCTGGGAGATGGAGCTTGCAGTGAGCCGAGATCACACCACTGCACTCCAGCCTGGGTGACAGAGTGAGACTCCATCTCAAAAAAAAAAAGAAGCTTCCTAGTTCGCCTCCTATAACTACAACTCTTTCAGTTTCCTATTTTTAAAATTGAGTCATAAAGGATTAACATATCTTTACAATTAAGACATCAAAACAAAATCTGAGTGGTTATTCATAATGTATCCTCTCACTTAAAAGTGCTAGAAAACTTTGTTGGTGAGAAATGGGTGACCGGTGAACCAGGGAAGGTTAACGACAGACCTGACTCATTGTGACACAGAGAAATCTTCAGTTCCTTTAGTACAAAGTCTCTTTATTTCCAAAGCAAGGCTTGTACTTCCTGGTTTGGGCTGAGGCAAAAACTGACTGTATTACTCAGGGTTCTCTAGAGAGACAGAATAGGATAGATGTATATATAAGGGGGAGTTTTTTAAGGACTATTGACTCACACAATCACCAGGTAAGGTCCCACAATAGGCTGTCCTCAAGCTGAGGAGCAACGAAGCCAGTCTGAGTTCAAAAACCTCAAAAGTAGCGAAGCCAACAGTGCAGCCTTCAGTCTGTGGTAGAAGGTCGGGAATCCCAACGTGGAAGAACTTGGAGTCTGATGTTCATGGGCAAGAAGCATCCAGCCTGGGAGAAAGGTGTAGGCTAGAAGAGCAAGCCAGTCTCATCTTTCCATGTTATTTGACCTGCATTTATTCTGGCCACACTGGCAGCTGATTAGATTGTGCCCACCCAGATTGAGAGTGGGTCTGCCTTTCCCAGTCCACTGACTCAGATGTTAATCTACTGTTAATCTACTTTGGCAACACCCTCACAGACACCCCAGGAACAACAGTTTGCATCCTTCAATCCAATCAAGTTGACACTCAATATTAACCATCACACTGACCCTGCTTATTAGCCTGAAGGTAATGAACGAGGCAGACTTTGAGAAAAACTCACATCTTGAGAGGCACCCTTGCAAGAGCTTCAAGTAAAGTCTTTATATTAATACTATGTCCTTGTAAGAGGAGACTGTTTCTCTTTTAAGAGAAAAGAGGCTTCTTTGTCAGCCAGAGGGGTTTAGGAGAATTTGAGATTTTAAGATTCTCAAGTTTCTCTATCCAAATATCCTTACCCTAGGTCTTATAGTCCCACTCTTTACCTATCATGGCCCAGTCTTTAATGTAAGAGACCTGTCAAGATTATATATAGTTTCCTTTGAAACTATCTTTTTAAACAATCAGATCCTAGGCTTTGTTTTCAGCAAAGTCTGCCCTGTGACAGTAGGAGATGAAATTATCCTTTAAAACTGTCATGGAGACTTTGTCCATTTATGCTGCCATAAAGAAATACTTAAGACTAGGTCATTTATACAGAAAAGAGGCTTATTTGGCTCATGGTTCTGCAGGCTGTACAAGAAGCATAGTGTTAGCATCTGCATAGCCTCTGGTGAGGGCTTCATACTGTTTCTACTCAACGTGGAAGGGGAAGGGGAGCCACCATACAGAGATCACATAATAACAAGGAGGCAAGAGAGAGGATGAGGTGCCGGCCTCCACCAGTTCTTGCAAGAACTAAGAGTCAGTGAGAACCCACTCACTCCTGGGAGAATGGCACCAAGTCATTCATAATGGATACATCCCCATGATACAAACACCTCCCAACAGGCCCCACCTCCAACATTGGGTACCAAATTTCAACATGAGATTTGGAGGGTCAAATAGCCAAACTATAGCAGAGACCAATCTGACTTTCATAGAAACTTTAAGTTGACAATTAACACCTCTGATCTTTTTTTTTTTTCATTTTTAAAGGCTTAAGTGCCATCAAAAGTGGTCACTCCATACCACACTCTTCATAATTATCATTATTCAGTATGTGAATGATGATAATTATGAAGCCCATAATATGAAGCCCAATTATGAAGCCCTTTATACTAGCCCATTTTTATGCTGCTAATAAAGACATACCTGAGACTGGGAAATTCGTAAAGAAAAAGAGGTTTAATGGACTCACAGTACCACATAGCTAGGGAGGCCTCACAATCATGGTGGAAGGCAAAGGGCACATCTTACATGGCAGCAGGCAAGAGAGAATGAGAACCAAGTAAAAGGGGAAACCCTTCATAAAATCATCATATTTCATGAGACTTATTCACTACCATGAGAATAGTATGGGGAAAACCACCACCATGATTCAATTATTTCCTACTGGGTCCCTCTCACAACACGTGGGAATTATGGGAACTACAATCCAAGACGAGATTTGGGTGGGGACACAGTCAAACCATATCATTCCACCCTTGTTAGCTCCCAAATCTCATGTCCTCACATTTGAAAACCAAACATGTCTTCCCAACATTCCCTAAAAGTCTTAACTAATTTCAGCATTAACTGAAAGTTCAAAGTCTCAGCTAAGACAAGGTAAGTCCCTTCCACCTATAAGCCTGTAAAATGAAAAGTGAATAGGTTACTTCCTAGATACAATGGTGGTACAGGCATTGGGTAAATACACTTAATCCAGAGGGGAGAATTTGGCCAAAATGAAAGAACTACAGGCCCTATGCAAGTTCGAAATCTAGCAGGGCAGTAAAATCTTAAAGCTCTGAAATGATCTCCTTTGACTCCATGTCTCACATCCAGGTCATGCTGATGCAAGAGGTGGGTTCCCATGGTCTTGGGCAGCTCCATCCCTGTGGCATTGCAGGATACAGCCTCCCTCTTGGCTGCTTCCACAGACTGGCATTGAGTGTCTGTGGCTTTTCTAGGTGCAAGGTGCAAGCTGTTGGTGGATTTACCATTCTGGAGTCTGGAGGACTCTTCTCACAGCTCCACTAGACAGTGCTCCAGTGGAGACTCTGTATGGGGGCTCCAATTCCACATTTCCCTTCTGCACTGCACTAGCAGAGGTTCCCCATTAGGGCTCTGCCCCTACAGCAGACCTCTGCCTGGACATGCAGGCACATCCGTACATCCTCTGAAATCTAGGTGGAGGTTGCCAAACCCCAATTCTTGACTTCTGTGCACCTGCAGGCTAAATATCACATGAAAGCTGCCAAGGCTTGGGGCTTGCACCCTCTGAAGCCATAGTCACAGCTGTACCTTGGCCCCTTTTAGCCATGGCTAGAACAGCTGGGATGCAGGGTGCTAAGTCCCTAGGGTGTACACAGAAAAGGGGCCTGGGCCTGGCCAATGAAACCTCTTTTTCCTCCTAGGCTTCCAGGGCTGTAATGGGAGGAGCCTCAGCAAAGGTCTCTGAGGCGCCCTGGAGACATTTTCCCCATTGTCTTGGTGACTAACATTTGGTTCTTCATTACTTATGCAAATTTATGCAGCTGGCTTAAATTTCCCTCAGAAAAAGAGTTTTTCTTTTCTATTGCATCATAAAGTTGCAAATTTTCCTAACTTTTATGCTCTGTTTCCCTTTTGAAACTGAATGCTTTTAACAGCACCCAAGTCACATCTTGAATGCTTTGCTGCTTAGAAATTTCTTCTGCCAGATATTCCAAATCATCTCCCTCAAGTTCAAAGTTCCACAAATCTCTAGGGCAGGGGCAAAATGCCTCCAATCTCTTTGCTAAAATGTAGCAAGAGTTGCCTTTACTCCAGTTCTCAACAAGTTCCTCATCTCCATCTGAGACCACCTCAGCCTGGATTTCATGGTCCATATTATTATCAGCATTTTGATCAAAGCCATTCAACAAATTTCTGGGAAGTTCCAAACTCCCACATCTTCCTGTCTTCTGAACCCTCTGAACTGTTCCAACCTCTGCCTGTTACCCAGTTCCAAAGTCACTTCCACGTTTTTGGGGATCTTTACAGCAGCACCCCCCTCTACTGGTACCAATTTACTGTATTAGTCTGTTCTCATGCTGCTAATAAAGACGGACCAAACGCTGAGTAATTTTTAAAGAAAAGAGATGTAATGGACTTACAGTTCCACATGACTAGGGAGGTCTCACAGTCATGGCAGAAGATGAAGGAAGAGCAAAGGGATGTCTTACATGGAAGCAGGCAAGAGTGAATGAAAGCCAAGGGAAAGGGGAAACCCCTTATAAAATCATCACCTCTCGTGAGACTTGCTCACTACCATGAGAACAGTATGGGGGAAACCACCTCCATAGTCCCACCAGGTCCATCCCACAACACATAGGAGTTATGGAAGTTACAATTCAAGATGAGATTTGGGCAAGGATGTGGCCAAACCATATCACTGGTCAAATGCAGCTGCCATTTGATCTCCCAAGTTTTGCATTCCACTGGCACTTCATTCCAATTAAATGTAAGTGAAACTTTAGTAATGGTGATTACGGTGAAAGGTTATTACTGCACTTACCATAAGCAACAGAGTTTGTCTTGCCTTCAGACTCATGGGAAATTTACCTCCAATACTTTATCTGGAAGGTCTGTTTTCTTATATCACTTCTTAAACCAATTATCGTAGCATGGGTTCCCTTAAAAGTAAAGACGGAGACCAAGCTTAATTGAATGGGTGTAATTTGAGGAGAGCAAGAGAGAGGCAGGAAAGAAAAGAAAGTAAATGCCAGCTGACCTTAGCTTCTCAAGAAAATACAGTTGGTGACTTGGTCATGAGGGATTTCTCTGGGGAGGTTGTATGGAATCACTGCATCAAGCGGGAGAAGAACAAACGATATATACATATTTGTAGACTTCTTCTCATCTTATCTCTCACTTCTTCTCATCTCATGCTTCTGGTCAAAATTCATCCCATAGGGGTATTAACACATTAACACACTTAAGCATTTACTTTTTATTGACTTCCATAGGCATCTACCAGGGAAACCATACTCAGGATGGGTCTGGTTGGCTCAGGCCAGGGTGGTGGAACAGCTTTAGTTTCCTCTAGAATAGGCCTGGTTAAAATTAGGTTGATAGAAGGCAGTGTTATGACATGAGACTGTGGCCACAGGGGATTTACAACCAGGAATGGCATGAGCAAGGAACCCCCTGGAGAGACCCAGGGGGCCTCAAGTATTGCATAAACAGGGCTAGTATACCTGTGTGCTAGCTGGTCTCCATTTGCCCCTTCCACATTTATGCATTTCATTTTTTTACTCTGGTTTGTACCTTTAGAGGCTGGCCCTAAGGACTTCCTTACCCTATCTGCTTTTCCCTGTCTCTTCTGGTTGGATTCAGCCAATGGGAGACACTAGGAAGAGATCAGAAAATAGAGTAAAGAGTGGTCGAAAATTGTTTCTCCCACTCTCTCCCTGACTGATGCTGTGATTCCAGCAGTGGTTGCATCCTTCTGTGACTAAGTCCCTGTTGGAAATCACTTCCCCCATGATTCCACTAACACTGGTTCCTCTCCACGCCCTTACAGGTGAAGGGTTACCACTAGGCTTACTGTCAGTGGTACTGGGTTCTTCGACATTTTTCGATGGTACCCTTCACCCAGCGCTGGCCTCTGTTAATGGACTCTTCCTTAAATTTTCTTCAAAATCCTAGCTCAGTGCTTTCTAGTTTCAACTGGGACACTAAACCTACATTTTCTTTGTTTATCTCATTCTGTTGTTTTATGAATTATTGTTTGGCTTTTTTATTTTAAAATAATATTCCTGTTTAGGTATCCTAGAAATTATGACACATTTCCTTCTCCTCTATATCTAATACTTTCTTACAGGTTGGGATCTTTGTCTCACTTCTGCATGCTGTGCTCATTTTTCCCGTGTATTTATTTATTCTGTACTATATTTGCTTAGTCATTGTGTCATTTCTTTCCATCTGTCTCCTGCCTGAAGAGTTCTGTACAGATGTTCTATTTGCTCTGATACTTTGGGGCTGATTTATTGATCCTTCTCTCGCTGTATATGACTCCAGTTAACCTTCCCTTTCAGGTACAGTATGAGTGAGGAAAGGATGTTAGATTGTCTCTCCATTTTTCAAAACTGGAGAGAATAGCTGAGATGCACATGTATGTATATATGCATATACACACCTCTGCACACCCACCCATACACATAAACACACACACTGTGGAAAGATTCACTGAGTTGCTAGCTCATTTTTACTAATATATCTGAAGTTTCTCTCTGATATTTTGTTGTTTGCTCCACCTGGTTAGGGCACATATTCTAAGCCTTTAAAGAGGTGCTCGTGGGGTTTGATAGTTTTCTCCAAGTCACTGATGTAGAAGCACTTGCAAATTCATCAACTCCATGTTTTGACAAGAACTCCTCCAGCTATTCTTATTAGTTGGCTGGGGTGTTAGTTTCCTCATGCTACTGTAACAAATTACTACACATTTAGTTGCTTAAAACAACACAAATTTATTATCTTACAGTTCTGGAAGTCAGAAGTCTAAAACTACAGGGCTGCATTTCTTCTGGAGGCTCTAGGGGAGTGCACTAGGTTGGGTAGCATCCTCCCACCTGGGAAAAAATGCATGTCCATCCAGATCCAAAATATATGGCCTTATATGGGAACAGGTTCTTTGCAGATATAATTAATTAAATTAAGATGAGGTCATATTGAGTCATACTGGTTTTGAGTGGGACCTAAATCCAATGACCGATGTCCTTGTAAAAGGAGAGCAGATACACAGACACAGACAGAGAAGATGGTTATGAGAAGATGGAGGTAGAAATTGGACTGATGCAGCTGCAAGCCCAGGAACGCCAGGGATTTCCACCAAGCACCAGAAGCTGGGAAGAGGCAAGGAAGAACCCTTCTTCAGAGCCTTTGAAGGGAGCACTGCCCTATTGACATCCTTGATTTTGGGCTTCCAGGGCTCCCAAATTGGGAGAGAATAAATTACTGTGTTAAACCACTCTGTTGTTGTTGTTGTTGTTTCTGAGATGGAGACTCACTCTGTCACCCAGGCTGGAGTGCAGTGGTGTGATCTTGGTTCACTGCAGCCTTTACCTCCTGGGTTCAAGCAGTTCTCCCACCTCAGCCTCCCGAGTAGCTGGGACTACAGGTGCACACCACCATGCATGGCTAATTTTTGTATTTTTAATAGGATGGGGTTTCACCATGTTGACCAGGCTGGTCTTGAACTCTTGACCTGCCTTGGCCTCTCAAAGTGCTGGGATTTCAGGCATGAGCCACCACACCCAGTGCGCTTTGTGATACTTTGTTATGACAGTCCTAAGAAACAAATCTAGTGAAAATCAATTTATTTGCCTTTTTCAGCTCTTAGAGGCTTCTTGGCCCCACATCACTCCAATCTGTCTTTCCATTGTCACATCTTCTCTCTTACTCTGACCCACCTGGCATCCTCTTATAAGGACCTGGTGATTAGATTGGGTCCATCTAGACAACACAGAATAATATTCTTATCTCAAGGTTATTGACATAATCAAATCTTCAAGGTCTTTTTTGTCATATAATCTAACATATTCACAGCCTTCTGGGATCTGGACACGAACATCTTTTGGGCATTGGATTGGATAGAAATTGTTCTTTTTACCAAAGCTGGACTGGCTCCTTAAAGTGTGTAATATGCCAATGTTCTATAATACACTAGATAACAAGAACAAAAACATAAATTCCCTGGCATTATAATAAGGAATGTGTGAGAAGTCTCACAGAAGTGAGGGTTTTATAACAGACTTACTATGTAAGACCTGATAACATACCACCTGACTACATATCCCGAGAGGACTCAGAGGATACTTTCTTCATTAAGGAAGGGGTGCCATGGTGAGCAAGAGAGTGAAATCTCTTGTAAGCTCAGTAGTAACCTCCCTCTAAAAGACATGGTTGAGAGTTAAAGATATTGTCGTGGACCTGGGTTTACTAACATCAATGGGAATGACGGGATTCCTGAAACACTGACCCAGTGGCAGCATTTAACCTCTAGAAAAAACGTGAACTTAATTACTCCATTGCCAGGGCTGGTAACCAAAGTGCTTTCACCCACAGTAATCCCTGGCTCTGTCTAAGAGATCATGGTGATCTTATGAGCAAGACAGATGTACTACTTCCTATTTATAATCATAAATGGCACCTTGTAAGTACTGCTTATTATTTATGATAATAAATAATTGAGAGCTGGCAAGCAGAAGGCCAATTTTAGCCACCTCAAAGGAAATCTGAGGTTCCCATCAAATTTCCAAACTTAGACAGTTAGTTACAGATAAACAGTATAATTGATTGTAGGGGAAGCCAGACTCTTTAAGAAAAGACCCTGAAAAGTCAGCACAAGTAGATACAATTAATATTTCTCAAATCTTTTCTCAGAGGGTCCAAAGGCCATTAAGCAGAGTAAATGTCCACCAGGGAAAGAGAAATACTCAGATCTTTTGAATGTTGTTGCATACAGAACCTGAGTAGGCACTGATAGTACTTTGAATCTCTATGTTACTACAGTCAAAATATCACTATGGCTCACCCTGTTCAGGTGAGTGTACATGAAAGAGAGATTTCAAGGGTAGCACTGGCTCAGGTTCATCTCACTACGGGTTCAGGGGGTCCAGAGGACCATAGAGGGTCTACCAACCATAGTGGGTCCACTATGATCATTTCCCCAGCCTGTGACATCTTAACAGTGATGTATATCCTTGGTAGTTGGAAGACACGCACTTTACTTTCTTGATCCAAGAAGAAAGAATCATTACAGTAGGACGGGCCAAGAATATTGGGGTGTTTCTTTCCCGTTTAGCAATCAAACAAATCCAGACACCCTTACTTGTTTATCTCAGCCTTTACAAATCTATTTTCTGCATGCATTGCAGGAGTATGCTGACTAATAATTATTTTGAGAGGACTAGGCAAATATTGAAGATATACTTATTCAACAGCCATTCCAACCCCTTGTCTCTTGCCTTGAACTTCTGTAGAATCTAGAATGTGAAAAGCTCACATTTTCAGCAAGCAGGCGATGTCATATGATCCAGCTCTGACCAGTGAGATGTAGCTAGAAGATCCTGAGTAAAACATTGCTTCCTGAAGAAAGCCACATGCCCTCTGCTGTTCTCCCTTCTTCCTGCCTGGAATGCAGATGTGGTACTAGAGAGTCAGCAGACACTGTAAGCCTATGAGAAGGAAAGCCACATATTAAAGACAGCAGAACAGCTAGAGGGAAGGAACCTGGTCTCTCGATGACATCTTTGAGTCATTGTACCTACTCCTGGACTTTTTGCATAAGTCACTATGGTAGGATTAGCTATTACTCACAGCTTAACACCTTAACACAATCCTAACAGAAACAGTAGGATTGTCTGTATTCCTTCCAAATTCCCCCCTTTCAAGCCTCAAGGTGGTGCCCTCTTGCCTACCAAGTAGGGAAAAGCTTACTGAGTGAGCAAATCCATATTTTGTTCTATAATCATGACCATGTTCAAGATATTTAAAATGTTGCTCATTCCTTGGCTTCGTTTTTCTCCTTGCTTTAATTATCAGGAGGAAGATTGAGTGCTTATATAGTCAAGGAGAAAGTAGGACTGAAACTGAGCACTTGCTTTTTTTCACATAGAATACATGATAAATTCACCAGCAGAGAGTGAGTTTGGGGAAATCTTTATTTATTTATTTATTTATTTATTTTTCTTTTTTTTTTCTTTTTTTTTTTTTAATTTATTTATTATTATTATACTTTAAGTTGTAGGGTACATGTGCATAACGTGCAGGTATGTATACTTGTGCCATGTTGGTCTGCTGCACCCATCAACTCGTCATTTACATCAGGTATAACTCCCAATGCAATCCCTCCCCCCTCCCCCCTCCCCATGATAGGCCCCGGTGTGTGATGTTCCCCTTCCTGAGTCCAAGTGATCTCATTGTCTAATCTTGAATATGCCACATAATCCTCTGAATCTGTTTCCTCTCTTGTAAATTAGGGAGAAAATATTGATGCCCACTATACCAGCTTGTAAGGAGACTAAATTGAAACAGGAAAGGTGTAAGAGAAGGCCGTGGAATCTGCAGGATTCCTGACAAACATTTTAGCCAGAGTGGCCTCGCTTCCTCGGGGGCTACTCCTCTGAAGGTCACGGAACGCCTCATCTCTCTCTCTAGTGACAACCTGCGCAGCACAGAACAGGAGTTATTTTGGAGGCTTGATGAATGAATCAATTAATGATTAAATGGATGACTGAATAAATGAACTGTGGTGGAAAGAAAGAAAACAGAAGATGACGCCACCAAATTAAGCATATGCCATGCTGGTTCCATGGCTTCCTGCACAGAAACGGGTTTTCACATCCTTGAAAGCCTGGGGCTCACCCTTCTCAGAATCACTTTTCTTTAAAAATGACTGCTAAAAGAAATAATTGTGAAAGCAGGAGCTTTATGTTTAGCATTAAAAGGACTCTCACTAAGAATGACTCAAGCCTCACAGTCACTCTCAGCCAAGACCTGCAGGGAAAGGCCCATTTTATGACAGAGGGAGTGAGGGGAAGGCAGGGGAACGGGAGGCAGGGGAACCCCAGGAAGGCCGAACTGGAGAAGGAAGCAGGTTTGTTGGTTCCTTGTGTGGCTCCTTTAGCCCTGTAGAGATTAATGGAGAGCAATTCAAGGTCTAAGCTAGTCTCAAAACAGAGTTCACAGGACAGGAAGTGGAAGCCCTTCTCTGCCTCTAACTGGATGTGAATACGGGCGTACGTGCGTGCCTGCGTGCCCGCGTGCCTGCGTGCTGAGTGCGTGCCTGTACAGATGAACAGATGGCATGGAGCACCATGAGCGCCTCACCAGGCTGGACAGGACCTGGGGAATAAATGTGATCACAGTTGTCTTTTACTGAGCACTTACTCTGCAACCGGCTTCCTACATTATCTCACTAACCTTCCAGGCGGCCAGCACAGGAAGTTTGATCATCTTCGTGTGCAGGCAAATGAGTGGATGCCCTGAGGTTCCCAGCTTCTTTATTATTATTATTATTAGACTTTAAGTTCTAGGGTACATGTGCACAACACGCAGGTTTGTTAAGACCGGATTAAGAAAATGTGGCACATATACACCATGGAATACTATGCAGCCATAAAAAAGGGTGAGTTTATGTCCTTTGTAGGGACATGGATACAGCTGGAAACCATCATTTCAGCAAACTATCGCAATAATAGAAAACCAAACACCTCATGTTCTCACTCATAGGTTCCCAGCTTCTTAAAGGCTACGGAGAAAGTGTGTTACAAACCTAGGATTCAGACCTAGTAGAGAAATCCGGAGCATGTAGATAGAAAGAAAGGGTCTTCTGGGAAGGGGAAGGGGCTCACGTTTTTAGAGTGCCGGTTGTGTGTGATCACTGCGGTCAGCGTTTCTTATTAGTGGGCTCATATTTATAGCAGCCCTGGTGGATCAGTATTATTGGCCCAGCTTCAGAAGCAAGAAACGAGCCTGGAGATATCAGGTATACTGCCCAAAGTCGAAAAGATGGTAAACGACAGAACCGGATTTGAGCCCAGCTTGATTTCAAAGTTGTGTTCTCACCCGTTAGGCAAAGGTGCTAGGCTTGGATTCAGGATGAGACCCCTACCTTCCTTGAGGAAAGAGGACAATTTCTTCAGTATCAGAGTTACTTTTCTCTCAGGAGAGCTAGGAACACTTAATTCGATACTGGGAGCAGTACTAGGATAAAATCAAACCCTCCATCCCTCGATAGGTGCAGTGGAGACCAACCTATTACTCCGGGGACAGTGTCAGGAGCCCATGGCCTTTTTGGGCTTCACACTTCGTGGTGAAGAAGGGACGGCATACCAAGCCAGAAGTGTGCCCCGTTTCAGACAGGATGAATTCTACCTGCCTCAAGGCTTGGGTGTGCAGATGGAGTCTGCATTTGGGAACAAGGTCCCTATTCCACCAAGGATTTGGAGAGGTGACTCAGCAGCAGACTGCTGTGGCAGGCAAAGTCAAGGCAGTCAACCCTGCCTCTGAGGCTGGAGTGCTGTGTGACCTCAGACAATTTCCTTCCCCTCCCTGGACCTCAGCACCTTTTAATTTGCCTATGAGTCTCTGAGCTGCTTCGGCTCTGACAATCTAGGACTTCCAAGAAAAACACATCTGGTCATGAGGAATAAATCAATGTAAAGGGAAATTCAGTTGTTCAGCAATAGTGAAGAAGAGCCTACAATATTTATGGCTGTGGGGAGAGTTCTGCTCCAGCTAGTGTAGTATGGGTCTCAACTTGGAGCAGCTCTGGATTTTACAGAGATTATAATCTGATGATTTATGAGTAAAATCCCCCTTGCAGAGTAGCTCTGGTTGCCTGAGTGTGAATTACAGAAAACAGTGAATCCAAGTCCTTTTAGAGAGGGTGTGCCCTCCCTGATGTGTCCCAGGCCTGCTTTCTCCTTTGTCTTGGCTCCCAGTGACAACACATTTGAGTTTGTATCTGCAAATGAGACTCTTGATTTGTCTTGCAGAACGCTAGTCCAGCCTCCATTTCCTCCTATCCCTCCCTGGCCGCTGCAAGCCGAGGGGGAAGCTGTAATTTGTGGGCTGCCCTTTCACTGCAGTGTGAGTAACAAAAATGCCTTAATCCTCCCTCGTCCTGCAGGGCTGTGCCCAGCAGCCAGGCCCCCAGAGGACACGAAGGCCAACGTGAACGGGATTCTCTCCCATGCATTATTCACACCAGTGCTTCCCTTTCTATTTTTAATGTTCAGCATGTAGCGATTCCCTCTGCCAGCTATTTTTAGCATCGTTGCTGCCAGCTGACAGCAGAGACAAAGGCACCAAGGCACCTTGAGAATGACAAATGGCGATTTCAATGATGAAAATAGAACGGCTAATTTTCTTCCAGGAAAGAAAAGGAAGAAAACGTCTATAGTTGCAAAGTTGCTTGGGCTTGAATTGAATTTCTAATTTGGAACATATACACTGCCACGCACATAAAGGATTTCCTTTCATACACACAGGCTCACGTGCTCATCATTTTCACAGATCAAGTACACTCTTTTTTGTGAAGCTTTATCTGATGCTCCCCTCTGCTCCTAATAAGCCCTCCTCTCTCTACATATAGCATCTCCAGTATTGTGATCCTCACCTGGTATTGTAAATGTTTGCTTCCCTGCAGGCTGTGAACTCCTTGCATGCAGGGACTTATTGTTAAATCTCCATTGTCTAGTATTGGGAAAACCAAGCAGCCCCTACCATCTAGAAACCAACTGGGCACTCACAGCTAGGCATATCATTCCCCTGTTGGACATAAACAATCTCAATGAATACCAGAATCAGACAAGGTTACTCTGAGATCATGAGAAAGTGAGACAAAACAAGAACAGTTCATAATTTTGTCTGAGCACAGACAAAAACAAGGTAGCTGTGCCAACCACAAAATATCATATATCTTCTTTCTTGCCTAAAATGAATGACTGCTACTTCTTAATCAATCAGTTACATCTTTATCCTTTCCAGTCTGCATTTCCTGTAGACAAGATTTATTGAGATATTCCATAATACAGTTACCCCACTTTCTGACAGCAGCCAACCTAGAGAAAATATCTGCTTCTTTATACCCACTCCCAAGTCTCCAGCAAACATCTGAATCCCATAATAGGTTGTTTCTAGCACCCTGTTACTGAGTGGCCTGAAAACTTTCACGAAGCTACAAAAAGGGGAATTCTGTAGGTCAGAGGAAGAGTGGAAGGAAGGAAATAAAAATTTGCATGGTAGTATCTTCCCTTTGATCTTCTACTCATAACTAAGGGAGCTATGTACTAGCCACACCTCCATTTGTGTAATTTTATATAAATGGGATTATATTAGTGAAAACATGAATAAGAACATTTCGAGATTTCATAAGGAGGTCTTCAGTAACAGATTTCTTTTAGGCCCGGTGATTTTTACATTATTGCTTTTTCCATTACGTTCACATAATAGTTCAGAGATTTACTTGTACCTGCCTTAAGCCACCTTTTGCCACTAGGTTAACAAATTCTTCATTACAATAATCTCTTATCAGCCTGCAATTTCTAGGGCCCTGTAAGCTTTGGGGTTGTCATATTTCTGCTTCTTAATGGTTACCTTGGGCTGCTGGCTTCTGTTCCTTCATTCCCCTGATAGCAATAGTCTGGTACTTCCAAAGATGGATCCGTAGCAAAATCCTCTGTTGTTCAACCCCTAGTGCTTTTATCCTCTCATTTTTCTCTCGCATAAGCCCCTTCTGTGCCTACTATATTCTGGCCCTAAATGGGGGTGGAAAGCATGAGAGCCACCTTAAGACGGGCTGATGTGTGAAAGATGATTATAATTACCTTCAGTGGGCCCATAAGATGAAAACCTAGAAATTCTAGAGAGACACAGTCCAGCTCAATATAGGGAGAAATTTCAATATTAGGAAAAATAACTCAAAGATATAATGGACTGCTGTATGAACTAGTGAGCTGCCCAATACGGGGAGTATACAAGCAGAAACCAGAACTGGCAGGAATGTTTTAGAACACGAACATGGGGTGTGTGAGTCTGGCGGTGGAGTGTCAACAGAAAGGAAGTGTTGTTACAGTAATTGCAGAGTCTCTGAATTCATGGGCTTCGTCCTCCTCCACCTTTCTTACAAATACATATTGTTAAATGTACTATAAATGCTGTTGTGATTCATAAGATAAAATTTCACTTAAAACGATCATTGAGTTTGTAGTAGCACAATGTCTCAACCAATGAATACTAAAAACCAAACTAATGTTACGCAGCAGTTTGTGAAATTGTCTGATCCTGAAAGACGACTTCTCATTCTTGAAATAGTCTCATTCCCACAAGGTGGGAGAAATCAGATGACATTTACATTCTTCCCTGCTGTGGTTTGAATGTTTGTGTCCTGCCTCAAATGTATATGCTGAAAACTCACCCCCAAGGTGATGTTGCTAAGAGGCAGGGCCTTTGGGAGGTGATAAGGTGGTAAGTGTGGAGTCCTCATGAATAGGATTAGTGCCCTTATGAAAGAGGCCCCAGACACTGGCTCACGCCTGTAATCCCAGCACTTTGGGAGGCCAAGGCAGGCCGATCACAAGGTCAGGAGATCGAGACCTTCCTGGCTAATACGGTGAAACCCCGTTTCTACTAAAAATACAAAAATTAGCTGGGCATGGTGGCGGGCACCTGTAGTCGCAGCTACTCAGGAGGCTGAGACAGGAGAATGGTGTGAACCCGGGAGGCGGAGCTTGCAGTCAGCCAAGTTTGCGCCACTGCACTCCAGCCTGGGCAACAGAGTGAGACTCCATCTCAAAAAAAAGAGGCCCCAGAGAGGTGCCTTGCCCTTCTGCCAATTGTGGATACAGTGAGGAGACATCATTTATGAACCAGAAAACAGGCAGTCAGCAGACACAAAATGTACCAGTGCCTGGATTTTGGACTTCCCACCCTCCAGAGCTGTGAGAAATACGTGTCTATTGTTTATAAGTCACCCAGTATACAGTATTTTGTTAGAAACTCATACAGGCTAAGATATTTGTAGACCAGTTCTTGGATTCTAAGCATTCACCTTTAACATAACATTATTTCACAAAACAAAGAAGAGACATAAACAAGCTATTAGCAACAATAAGATTTGTGTGTGTGATTTAGTTTGTCACTAAGAGATGCATTATTTAACAAATATATAAAGGTCATGCCCATTAAGAAAGAGGAAATTGTATTTAGTAATTCAATTGTCCACGTATCTGTCACTGACATTTATTTAAGACTTTTTTCTTAAAAATCCATTTGCATAGGCCACTCAAGTGTCACATGGCCCTGAACTTTAGATGTCAACTAAGGTGAAGCATGCATCATGTCAGGCAGTCTTCAGGAAGAGAAAATAAAATCCTTATGGAGACAGGTGGTTGGTCATTCTTGAACTCTACTCGGGAGCTGAATGAAACGGGGAGCAGTTGAAACCTGCGTCAGAAGCTATTCAAATTGGCCCCTAAGTAGAACTTTCTGAGAGCAAGTGCTGTCAAATTTGACAGCTCTCACTGGATAGGCTGAAGTCCCTTCCAAAATGTGGGCATTGGCATTCATCCTCATGTTTGTGCAACTTGTTTTAGAGAATATGTTTACCCTCTTGCCTAGGAGGTCAAATGGCATCTAGAGAAAGAAGAATAAGCTCAATGAAGCTGATTTTTAAAGAGTATATTTAAGGAAGAAATGATATAACTTGCATCTTAAGGTGGTGGAAACATCCTTGGGTCACAAGACAGGTGATCTATGTCCTGGTTCAGTTAATCTACATCAGAGTTTGAGTTCCAGCCTCAGTTTACCATGAGACTGAACCATATCACCTTTGGTGAGATACAGTGAGGCCAGATGCAAATCCAAAGAGAAAAATGGAAAAGAGTTTCACAGTTTTGTTATACTCACAGCTCCTTGGGGAAGACACAAGATGTCACACAGGGCCTCTGGAGAAGTCAGTGTTGGGCCTGAGGCAGAGGGAGAAAGGGAACTGTGGGGAATCACCTTTATTTGGTTTCTGGGGGAAGGAAATGGGTGAGGCAGGGTACGCCAGTTTAGAATTGGAAAATTTGAATAATTTCAGCAGGGTCAAGGCCATCAGTGTTTTCCCTGGTTGTCTGGTACCTAGCCCCAGGGAGATTAGTGTGGGTGTATAGTGGCTGCATTATGAGAGGCCGATGAGGGAGATGATTGGGGGAGTCGGCTTAATTAGCTGCTTAGGAAGGGGAACTGACCGGCTCTCAGCCAGGGTCTCAAAAGTGAGTCAGACAGCACTTAGATAACATTACATGGACCTTGACCCTTTCTGGCCTGGTTTCCTCATTTTTTTCACATAGGAAGAAGGAACAGAAGGTCTTTAACTTTTCTTCAACTCTGAAGTTATTCACTTTGGTAAAAGTGCCTTCTGAAATTATTTGTAACATCTCCCAGAAACCCGTTGCTTTCCAGCTAGAATATGCTGAAATTCTAGTTTAATGTTAATAATTATTTTCAAGATATTGCCAGCATTGTCTTGGATGCAAAACATGCCATAGAATGAATATGTAATGCAAATTTAATTTTTAATGCCGCCCTGGTAGGCGAATGAAGCCCTGGTAGACGAATTATCCACCTCAGCATTGCTCTCATATAAAGTACAGATTGCAGTTCCAAAAGGCATGCCCTAGACTTGCCTATATTCTCCTAACTTTATCTCCAAGGATTCTCTCTCCCCATGTAATCTTCTTGGGGATAATGAATCTCATTATCTATTCATTCATTCATTCAATTATTCAACCATTCAAGACACATTTATTGACTCAAAATTTCTAATTATCAGGTATTGTGTAAGCACTGAAGATGCAAAACTAAAGAAGGCATTGCCCACCTCCTCAAGGATTTCCATGTGTAGGTCAGGGAGCTATTCGCCTCAGCAGACATGTTAGGGAAAGTACAAGAGGAGTGAAACTCAATGTGACAATGTCACAATTTCCAATCTGGCCTAAAAAAATGACCACACAAATGTCTCTGTAAATAGAATACGGGCAAAATGGCCCAGCCTTCAAAATAAAATAAAATAAAATAAAGTGAAAACAGTGACATGTGACTTCCTCTTTGTGGGCCTTCTTTTCTTTATTGCTTCAGTGTCTCTTTACAAAACCCCATGGGCAAATTGTGTTTAGATGTGCTTTTCCTGAGGGTAATCTATTCTCCGAACTTTCCCTCATTTCCTCCAACCACCCAGTATTTTACCAAACCCATATTTAATCAGCAAAGTCATGTTATGTGAACAGCAACTTAATTAAACTAGAATTTAAGACTTAAATCATTATCCTTGTCTTCATCACCTGATCATTTATTTTAAAAGTTTTGTAAATGTATTTTTTAAATTATGAAGTGTGTGTCTGTGTGTGCATACACTCACTGCAACAAAGGAAAGAATAGATTACAAAGATTTAGAAAGGCAAAGATAATCATCTTCCATGTTTCTCATTTTCATCCTATCACCCTGAAGTAACCAATGTTATTAGTACATTTTTATCATAATTCACACAAGTATATAAAAGCATATATAATCAGGTTTTGTCTTTATTTTTTAGCAAATTAGAATCATATACCCATTACTCTGTAACTTCCTTTTTTTCACTTTAAAATATATCCTGAAAATCTCTACAAATCCACTGAAGATACCTATCTGCTTATTTTCTTCGTGCATATGCACATAAAACACACACACCAACAGCAACAAATACGCACACATTAAATTAATTAAGGCTATATTTGGCTGCATGTGATAGACAAGATAGTTAAATAAACAAGATTAAAGTTTATTCTCTCTCATTTACTCAGTGGTGAACTATCCAGCCTTGGTGTGGCGAATCCATAACCAGGGAGCCACACTTCTTTTGTCTTGCTGCCCCACCATTCTTTGTATGCTGCCTCCTGGTCCAATACAGCTGCCCAAACTCTGGCCATTATGTCTATCTTCCAACAGAAAAAAAGAGGGTAAAAAAGGGCACATTCTTCTATCTTTAAAGATGAGCATACAGCTCCTCTGCTTACATCTCATTGACCAGCATTTAGTCACCTAGCACAAGGAAGGCTGGGAAATGTCTTTTTCTGGGCAGCCATGTGCCAGCTAAAAAGCCATTTGTTTCATTACAAAAAAAAAAAGTAAGATAGAAACTGGGAGCCACTCCTGAGTGTGTGTGTGTGATGTCTTATATAAATGGAATCATATAAGCAAGAACATGAATAAGGAACATCTGGAGCTTGCACGAGGAGGTTCTCAGCAATAGATTTCTTTTGAGTATGGTGGTGTTTAGACCAACGTTTTCCTACTACATTGTGTTATTAATCCAAGGACTTTCTTGTACCTACATTTAGCCTCCTTTGTCTACTGGGTTAATAAATTCTTCATTGTAATCATGTCACATAAACCCGTAATTCCTGAGTCTCAGTCAGCTTTGGGATTTCCATGTCTGTACAGGGTCATAAGCATGAACCTGTGAGTTAGAACATTGGAGTTAATGTCAGCCCTTCCAGTGACAAGTTCTGGGCTTTTGGATGAACCATCTCCTTGCTGGGCTCCAGCTGCCTCCTTTGTACTGTAAGGAACTCTAGTGCCTCTTTCAGAAAAAGTAAAAAGAGTACATTCTTTGGAGTCAGAGCCTCATGGGTTCAAATCTTGCCTATACCATTGACTGATATTCCCCAAGCAAGTGGTTTAACTGAAGTTTCTTCATCTGTATGACTAGCAGAATAGTAACTACCTCATAAAACAATGAGAATTAAAAGCTACATCCTGTTACCTATTTAACACAACGTCTGATACATTGTTGATGCTCAATAAATATGAGTTCTCATCACCTTGATTGTTTTATCTTTCTAAACAATTATTAAGGCAATCTAAATTCTGATTCTCCCAAAGTGTCTGGACTCTTAATGACAATAATAGCAACAACAATAAGACCAAGAGTTAGCATTTGTTAAGTAGTATGTTCGGTAATACTATCAGAAGAGTTTGCTTATTTTTTAATCAGACAGTGTATTCGATTTAGAATTAAAATGTACTAAGTCAAAGTGTTCCAGGTACTATGAACAGGTTGCTAAGATACTTCAGAGGAATATCAGAAGGCAGTGATCATCTTGTGACCACAAAAGTGGGGGCACATCATTAATGCTCAATACACATGATTTCCAGGAATAGACTTGGGGTTGATCCATGTGAAGTGGAGGGTCCTGCCGAGACTGAAGCTTTCCCTTGTTTTTGACAAGACCCCTTCTCCTGTTCATAACATAGTGAGAAAAACCATATATGAAGGGGATACATGGAAACCAGAGGCTTGGTGGACTCCCGGGGAGGAGTTTCAGATAGTCTTGTACAGCAGACAAAGAGGGAAACAAGGGGGATGAACTCAGGTTTCTCCAAATGTGAATTTGGCTGAGTTTGTGTGCTAGAGATTCTGGTGTCCCACAATTCAGGAGAATCTATCATGAACTTGGGTCATAGTTGGTGTAAATAAACACAATGTGGAACATTCCTTCTGCCTTTCTGATACTATCAGCATAGAAAAGAAGCGCTAGAGACGGTGGATGTGTGAACAGCAACATATACTGAGCATGTGCTGTATACAAAGTGCTATGGTGGGCAACTGATGAGAATGATGTCATTGATCCTCATTGTAACCCTATGAGATGGATACTTTCACTTTAGAAATGTAGAAAATGAGACTCAAAGAACTAAGGAGGCAACAAGAACAATTTATGAACTGGGCAGAGACAACCAATTAAAATAATGTTAAGATTAAAGACAGCCTCAGCTCAACCAGAAGAAAGATGGTTTGGACAAATCGGTAGAGGAAAGGGAATCAGACATCGCTGGGAAGGACTTTCCCTATGGGGGATTTAGGGTTTTGTTTACACTCGACTTTTATTTTCCTGTGCCACCACTCCTGTGTGTTTTCTTTCCCACTGGTTTTTGTTTTTGTTTTTGTTTTTGTTTTTTTGAGACGGAGTCTCGCTCTGCCACCCAGGCTGGAGTGCAGTGGCCGGATCTCAGCTCACTGCAAGCTCCGCCTCCCGGGTTCACGCCATTCTCCTGCCTCAGCCTCCTGAGTAGCTGGGACTACAGGCGCCCGCCACCTCGCCCGGCTAGTTTTTTGTATTTTTTAGTAGAGACAGGGTTTCACCGTGTCAGCCAGGATGGTCTCGATCTCCTGACCTCGTGATCCGCCCGTCTCGGCCTCCCAAAGTGCTGGGATTACAGGCTTGAGCCACCGCGCCCGGCCCCCATTGGTTTTCATAGTTGCTACTTCAACAGTTTCATGGCCCAGATTCATGGCCAGGTACATAAACTTCACACACTGTCTCTGTGCCTGGAGCTTCCCTTCTCCGTGTCGTGATGGCAAGGTTTCCACCTGGTTGCCCCACAAGCATAGCATGCTCACAGGAAACTCACCTTCCACCCCATCTTCTCCTCCTTGTTTCCAGGTTCACTGTCTGCCCAATCTCCCAAGTGAATGAGGAGCCATCCTTGGCTCCTACTCACCCTCTCCTGTTAGCTTTGCATTTGACTTTGGCAAATGCATTTTCTACCTGAGAAAATCGTGGTTTCCCAAGAAGCAGATGCTGACACAAAGATTCATGTGCAGATGATGTTTGTGGACATGTTTCCAGGAGAACCTGGGAAGGGAGCAGGGGAAGCTCTGCTTGGAAAGAAGCCAAGTAGGGGTACAATTTCAGGCCAGGTCTCCAGTCAAATCCTGCAGGAAACTCTGGAGTTGGGATCAACTCAAGTGAGAAAACAGAGTTTTTCTATTCGTGCATCAGTCAGTCCTTGGCTAAGGACCACCGCAGGGAGACCAAACTCAGAGTTACTTCCTGCTCACTGCAGGTGGCTTCACTAGCCTAAGGGCAGAGAACTTCAGGTACTGGCTGAAGGCAGAAAAAGTACAACACACCCAGAAATCAGGTAGGGGCTCTGGGAAGCAGGACAGGGAATCTCAGGGGATCTGTCTGGAGCACCAAAAGGTCTGTCATAGAAATTTTCCAGTTTTAAAGATAGGAGAGAACTAACATTTTTTGAGTACATTCCGTATTCACAACCACTCTGCAAGTGGACATCATTTTCCTCATATTATTTGAATGGAACAAAAAATAATATCATCTTAACTAGCTTCTCCAGAATTTTTCAAATGGAAGAAATATTCCTTAGTAAGGTTATCTAAGGACTTGGGTGTCCAAAGAACAAAGAGATTAAGTCACTTTGAATAGAAAATAAGCCAAATGCACTTACTTACTCATGAGAAGGGGAAGAGAAATAAGGGAAGAATGGGGAGTGAGTTGAGCAAGTGGTGAAGGATAGGGAACAGCACAGGGTGGCATTGCCAGAGTAATCCCCAGTGATGGGATGACCAAAAGGACACGAGAAAGTAAAATGTCAGACTTGCTAATGACCAATGAAGTGCCTGGTGACACAGACAAAGCCAGGGACAAAGCCAGCAGAAAACTATGTTTTACCCAAGGCCAACTGCGGCTCAAAATTACTAACAACCCTTTCTTATGAGTGATTGCTAGTTTGTTGTAAGTGACTTTCCCAGCCCTCTCTATTTCTCTCACTCCTAAACAAAGAGAAACTCAGTTACCAAACTGCTCCAGTTTAATAGCAACCCCCAGTCTAGAGCCAATCCTTGCTTCTTCTTCATCTCTCTCCATTCCTCCTTACAATCCTTCAGCACAAGCCCAAACCCTAAGAAAAAGAACTTCCCTCTCCAGCCTAAAGAAGTGCCCCCAGGTTTCTCTGGTGTGTGGTCTCCCTTGCTGCAGCAAGTTAATAAGGCCAACTTTGATAGTTTCAGGTACATTTTTGAAGGTCTGTATCTATAGGTTCTTTGCTAGATTTTCACACCTAATACATTTTGTTTGTTTGGTTGGTTGGTTTTGTTGTTTTGTTTTGAGTCAGGGTCTCGCTCTGTCGCCCAGGCTGGAGTGCAGTGGTGTGATCACAACTCACCGAAGCCTCGACCTCCATGGCTCAAGTGATCCTCCTGCCCCAGCACCTTGAGTAGCTGGAACAGCAGATGTAAACCACTATGCCCAGCTAATTTATTTATTTATTTATTTATTATTATTATTTGTAGAGATGGGGTCTCTCTTTGTTGCTCAGGCTGGTATGAAACTCCTGGACTCAAGCTATCCTCCAACACTGCCTCTCAGTATTGGGATTATAGGCATGAGCCACCACACAGGTGTATTAACCCAGGGCTAATACATGGTTTTAAGCTGCCATGCGACACAGTAACGGATGCTTCCTCCCTCTTTGTAACTCCCTAAACCTTTGAGTGAGAGGTTTGTAGGGGGTTGAGTTTCACCCCAGGATCAATATAGTATGGTATAGAAGAAGACAGAGTAAGGATCGTAGTGATCACAGTAACAAGGGAATTTAAACTATTCAAACTATTGTGTGGGTTTCTGCTTTCCATGGACCATGTGATTGTGATGGGGTGGGGATCAAACCAATCTTATGGGAGGAGATCCTGCTGCTTATCTTCTGACACTTATTGTCTTCCGCCTCCTTTTAGCATCTCCCCTGAGTTTATTGAACCCATGGCCAACCAGCTAGAGGTTATATTTTCAATCGTTCCATGAATCTAAATATGTCCATAGCCTTGGTCTGTCCAAGGGGATAGAAGCACAAGAAATCTGCCTAAGTTTCAGGTCAAGTCTTTAAGATGGAAGCTCGTCGCCTTCATTACCTCTTTTTTCTTCTGTCCCACGGGCTGCAACATGCAACTGGTGCTGGTGAGTCAGCTTCGACCAGGGGGACAAAAGCAACAACCTGAAGGATATGGAGGATCCAAACAGAAGGGTTTGGGTTCCTCTCCATCCTGGCAGAGCATCCTCACCTGCCCATTCATCACCTGCTATCCATCTTCCTCAGTGCATTTTGTGTGTAAGAAAGGGAGAAATTAACTTAAAAAAAAGTTTCTGAGTTTGTTTATCTCTTTCTTAGAGCATTTTAGCTTATGCTCTGTTCAACAAATCTAGATCTCAAAGGATTTGGAGACCCGAGCTCATAACTAGGCTGTGTTACAGGCCCAGAGAAGCTAGATAATTTGTGCAAAATCAGGTAACTCATGTGACTGAACCCCCAGGCAGGCACCTGTGTCCCCATTCTGTTTCTGAATAGTCTCCAGGAGTCATGCTCTCTCTCAGATTCTCATATTCTCTCTCTCTCTCTCTCTCTCTCTCCCCCTCCCTTCCCCTCTGTCTCTCTCCCTCTCTCCCTCTCGCTCCCTCTCTCATACAGAGGCATTTGGACTTCTTTTCCATCCCCACGTCCTCCACCAAAAGCATCAGCCCCAGAATTCAGACATCTCCATGATGTTTTCATGCAGACTCCTTAACTCAGAGTGTGGCTTGTGAAAGAAGCTCTGTGGGGATCACCCTGGCTTCGCTGGAAATACCAGGATCACTGAGATGGCAGGTTCCACTGAGATATTACATTCAGTGGCCTATAAAAACGTCATTCTTAAAAAAGAAGTAGAAAATGTCTCACTTTCAAGTCATAAACCTAGTTTTAAAATAGAAGAAAGATAAAAAAAAAAAAAAAAGGCAAAGAAGCTCCAACCCCCACAATGGAGCTCTGCACCTCTGTGAATGTGTGTGACCAAGGCGTTGTCTCTGGGGCAGGATGAGGACACTTGAAGAAATGTCTCACCATAGGGAAGTTAAGTGGAAAATACAGGCTTCAATGGTCTAACAACAATCCCCTTTTATGGCATTTGGAGCTGGGCACTGACAAAGCACTCCGTCCCTCTTAAGCTAGTGGACAAAGAGCCACACTTGTCCCCACTTCCAACCTTCCTCTAGCACCATGAAGAACGAGATCTCTGGTGACTGTATCTGATTGTTTTCTCCAGGAGGATGCTACAGACCAAATGATCACTTGCATCACTTTGAAGTTACGCAGCTTCTATGTTCTATGGTCATTTCCCCCAGGACAGAGGAGAGTGTTATACGGGGTTATTATGAAAACACTTTACTTGGGTGGTAGGATTGGGATCCTGTTTTCAAGAAGTGAGCTCCTCCAAGAATGAGGCACCAAGCTGTGCAGACCCATCTTTGACATTTCATCCTCACGTCCTCTTACAGGGTGGCCTGACAGGGTAGGCAGAGCTCGAGCTTGCATCTTATAACGCCAGGGCTTAATTCTAAGCTCCTGCTAACGAACTCAGTAACCATAGATAAATCAGTTGACCTCCTTAGCCTCTGCTTACATGTCAGTAAATGAGTATAATATAGTCCAAGGTTGTTGAATCAGAAGCAACACTAGTCATAGCTGACATTTACAAAGTGCTGCCTATTTGCCAGGCACAATCCTATTATTTACAGGAAATCTTTCCTTTCTTACTCACAGCAAATCTAGAAGGTGGTGTCATCATTTTCTGTGGTATAGATGAAGAAGCAGAGCTTCCAAGGGGTGGAGAAGAAGCTGAAGTGCAAGAAGATTAAGTAATTTCCTAGTGGCCCGCTTGGTCCACATAGCCCTGGCAATCTGCCTCAGGAATCTACATTTTTGCCCCCTACACTCTAGTCACCTGCCTTGCTGATGTCTGTCCTGTGTCTGCCACATTGTCCTTGAGTCTCTGTACAGACCAGATGTTGTTTCCTTCATTAGACACAGGAGGACACTGACACCCAGAGCAGCCCGCCAGGCTCACCCAGTGATAAGTGGCCAATAAGAATCAGTGCCCAGATATTTCCAAAACACTTTTCTGTCTATTATTTCTTTTGCCAAAGCCCCACAAGGCAGGTACTGTTATCTCCAACTTAGATAAAACACTTGGAATACAGAGAGGCCAAATGACTTCCCCAAGGTCTCACAGCCAAGTGGCAGCAAAGCCGCAATGCGACTCCCAGTCCCCTGACCCTGTCCTAGGACATGGAAGGAAGCACAGGGTATGTCCCAAAGGACAATGCTGTTGTCAGTAAAATTGCACACTGATGGAGAGGGTAGACAGGTGTCCCCCTTTATTGTTTCCTGGAAACACCACAAAACACTCCTTTTTGGTGCAGGGAAATATATCTGGCTAAGCAAGAATTAAGTACTTGGGGTGGTATTACGTATGTGTGTGTGAAAGGGGGTGGTCATGCATGCCTTAGAGAGACAAGGGGCATGTGGAGTAGGGGAGGACAGAATCACATAGAGGACCCTCAGGGAGAGAGAGAGAAAAACAGAGAGAAATCAGTCTCTCAATGTGGGCTCAGAAAGGACCAGAAGACATCTACTTGTGTGTGTGTGTGTGTGTGTGTGTGTGTGTGTGTTTCATGGTCAGAAGGAGGTGCACGGAGTTTATGCTCAAGTCTCATTAGATTTCTAAGCACCTACATAAAATTTATTCATTTCCCTGGAATGATACGTTTACTTATTTGCCTCCCCAACCACCCTATTATCTCTGTGATGACAGAGGCTCTGTTTATTTATCTTTGCAGTATTTATTCTCCTAGAGATATTTGCATTTAAAGGAAAGGAAACCCTCAAAGATGCATTAATTTCAAGAACAACTTCTAATAACATCAGTGTTTTGCTTCTTAAAACATACCTAAGGCTTGATCTATCATGTAGAGAGTTTGCCAAAATGTACCTAATAAGACTGAATGCCTGGGGGACATGAAAAGTTGGCCACCGGTGAGGCAAAAGAGCTATGGGCAGAGAAGTTAGGAAGTTCATTCTGAGAATAAGAGGAGGAGGCTTTAGCCTTCCATATGAGCATACTGACTACCCAGAAAATGCTTACACAGAACACACATTCTGCTTCCATAAGTTTGGCCAAAACCACCTTGAATATCAGCTGAATACTGATGTGAGAGAATGTAAATTGCCTGCCTGTGCTGGTCCTATCCTCCCAGTATCACCAAACTGGACATGCGTCCATCCAACCAGTGCAGCAGAGCCAAACGCTGGCATTGTGATTTGCAACAAGAGAAAGTGAGGCATTTATTGCAGGGCACCAAGCGAGGAGAATCAGGGAGTTCATGCTTAAGACCCAGACTATCCAATGGCTTACATGTAAGGGTTTTTATTTATTTTTATTTTTTAAGTTGGAGTCTCACTCTATTGCCCAGGCTGGAGTGTGGTGGCATGATTTTGGCTCCCTGCAAACTCCACCTCCCGGGTTGAAATGATTCTCCTACCTCAGTCTCCCAAGTAGCTGGAATTACATGTGCACGCCACCATACTCAGCTAATTTTTGTATTTTTAGCAGAGACGAGGTTTTGCCATATTGGTCAGGCTGGTCTCAAACTCCTGACCTCAGGTGATCCACATGCCTCTGCCTCCCAAAGTGCTGGATTACAGGCATGAGCCACGGCATCCAGCCAGGATTTTTAAAGGCAGGGAGGCAAAGTCATAAATTAATACATGGAGGCTATCCATTACTTTTACCTAAAAAGGTGGCACATCTCAAAGGGGATGGGGCCCGCAGTTATAGGTGGATTAAAAGAATTTGATTTGTGTTTAGTTAAACTTTGTCTAAAAACTTTGGATCAGCAGAAAGGAATGTTTCTTTCACCCATTCCTTTGGGTGTGACTTCCTCCAGACCCCCACCAAGGAAGATATTTAGAACAAAGAATGAAATATTACAACAAAAAATTTAGTCAAAGTGCAATTATCCGTTTCCCCTTATCTGAGGTCTACATGCCAGTGGATGGTATTTTCCTTTTAGCAGGGGTCTGGGTTTCTGAAAAGTAACTCAGGGACGTATGTTATGACTTTATCTTCAGTTTCTATAGGAAACCAAGCATTTTGTGGCTCTAGAATCTTTGGCTATTGTTGTAAGTTACTATTACTTCCTGCTTTTCAGTTTGCTAATTTACTTCTCAAGGCTAGCTGGGTGCCTGAAATTTCCCTTGAAGGAACTCAAGATTTTCTTTTTTCTCCATGCCTAGGGGACCACGCAGGCCCCTAAGAGGTGCCCCTGCTCTGTATCATCAGCCACCTCACCTTTGAGAAAACTTTTGTTAACAGTCCTTCTATGGCCAGCACTGGCCTGATTTCTTCTGCAGGCTCATTTTATGCTCATTGTTTTACCAGGAGCTCTCTGCTCCATGCTTCTGAACTTCCAAACTTCCATTATTTCTCCAGATCTAATGCCTCTGAACAGGTATGCTTCCCCCAGGCTTTACCTGGTTACTCCTATTTACATGAAGATGCCACCTCCTGGGAGGCAATATAGCATTATGGTTCCAAATGTGGGCTCTTGAAATAGCCTGGGTTGTCCCTAGTTCTGCCCTTCCCCAGGTGTGGACCCTCCATAGCTGTTCTTTCTCTAAGAGGCCCCTCCTCTGGGGGCATCTCTGCAGGTGTGAGAGCCAACTTCCCCCACTCCTTTTAAAAAAATAACAGCTTTATTGAGATATCATTCACATACCATTACAATTCATTTGTTTAAAATGCACAATTCAACAGTTTTTAGCATATTCACAGGGTTGTGCAACCATTACCATGATCCATTTTAAAGCATTTTCATTATTCCCCCCCAAAAAATTCCACGCCCATTAGCAATCACTCACCTCCCCACTGTTAACTCTAAGTAACCATTAATCAACTTTCTGTCTTTATAGATTTGTCTATTGTGGACATTTTACATAAATGAAATCATACAATATATGTGGTCTTTGGTGACTGACTTATTTCACTTAACGTAATGGTTCCAATGTTGGCCCATGTTGTAACAGGCATCTGTACCTTACTCTTTTTTTCAATTGCTGAATAACCATTGCATGGAAATACAATCTTTTATTTATTATCAACAGTTGGTTGGACATTTGATTTGCTTCCACTTTTTGTTATTATGCATAATGTTATTTGGACATTCATGTACAAATTTTTGTGTGGACATAGTTTTCAATTTTCTTGAATATAGGAGTGGAAATTCTGGGTTGTCTGCTAAGGCTATGGTTAACCTTTAGAGCAACTGCCAGATTGTTTTTCAATGGTCCCAGGCCCCTTTGCTCCCAGACCCACTCCCAGTTCTTCCTCTGCTAGTCTCTAAGTGGCAGGAGGGCTGACCCCTGCAGGCTGTTTGTCAGCTGGAAGCCTGAAGGGTGAGAGAAAGGAAGAAGCCCTGGCATTTCTCTCTTCCCTCTTATTTCCTTCCACCCCCACCTCAGGCAGCCTCTCCAACAATCCTGTGTCTCTCTCCTCATGATGGTCCTCTCTAATTCCAGCTTTCCCCGTGTGACACTAGCCTTAGTTTCCATAACATACCCTCCTTTTTTCTCCCTCTATCTGGGGAGTGCTGGGTGCTTTCTACTGGTGATAATCCCCTGTTGGGTCTCTCAATCCTTCCATCACTGTTGTAACTAACCTGCAATAGTTATAGCTGTTTCGTTTTCTAGCCTATATTTGACCCTTAAACAATACAGGGCGTAGGGGTGCCAACCCCCCACCTCACCACACAGTAAAAAATTCACATATAGCTTTGGACTCCCCCACCATTAGTTACTGATGGCCTTCTGTTGCCTGGAGAATTACTGATAACATAAAGTCAATTAGCATATATTTTGTGTCTTATATGTTTTGTATACTATATTCTTACAATAAAGTAAGCTAGAGAAAGAAAATGTTATTAAGAAAATCATAAGGAAGAAAAATATACTTACTATTTGTTAAGTGGAAGTGGATCATCATAAAGGTCTTCCTCCTAGTCATCTTCACATTGAGTAGGCTGAGGAGGATGAGAAAGAGGAGGGACTGGTCTCTGTCTCAGGGAGCTGGCAGAGGTGGAAGAAACTCTGTATAAATAGGGACCCACACAGTTCTAACCTGTCTTTTCCTAGCATCAACTATATATGCACTGCTTACAATAGCAATGCACTTTTCTGTTTACTGACCTGAGCCCAAGCGGAATGTAAGGGTCCGGTGGGTGGGGGGCTACCTCGTTATATCTACCCTTGTATCCTGGAGTACCTGGCCTACAATGGATCTTTAATAAATATTTATTGAATGATGAAATAATGACTAAAGGGGTAAATTACTAGAAAAATTTCCTGGCAACTGTCAAGGATTGTTCTTCTTCTTTCCAACTCCTTTTCACTCTTATTTCATCTCTGCACAACTTCAAACTCTTATTCCTGTGCACATAACCTCATTTCACAGCTTCTCTAAAAGTCAGAATGGTGCAACCCATTCTCCTTCCTGTCTACCCTCTCTCTTTGGTGACTTGGTCCATCTTATTTCTTTAATTACAATTTATGTGTGGATGATTCCAAGTTTGTATCTCCAGTCCTTAATGCTCCGATAAACTCCAGACTCATATATTTAACTGCCTGTGTCACGTTTCCACTAATGCCCATCTCACACCTAATATATCTGAAACTGAACTCCTCAAACTCCCCCGACAGTCTCTCCCTTGCAATAAAGAGCAGTTCTATTCCCTATATCCATAGGCCAAAATCGTAGTACTCATTCTTGGCTCCTCTCTCTCAAACCCCATATTTGATCTATCAGCAAATCATAATTGATGTCTTCCTACCACCTCCATTGCTATTCCCCTCATCCAAGACATGGCCATCTCTCACCTGGATTACAGCAGTCACTGTTTCCTGGCCTCCCTGCTTCCACTCTGGCTCCCTACAAGTCTACTCCCAACAGAGCAGCCAGAGGGATCCTGATAAAATGTAAGCTAAATCATGTCCCCTCTCTGCCTAACCCTCCATAGGTCTCCCATTGAACTCAGAGTAGAAGCCACATCTTCACAGAGATGTCTATGGTCCTATACAACCTAGTCCTCCTCCCCACCCCACCCCCTTCCTGACGTCACTTCCTACCTCCTCATGCTCACCTGGCTCCTGTCACCCTGACCTTCCAGCTACACTTCATATATGCATCAAGCATTCCCTGCTCAGGGTTTCTGCACCACCGTTCTCTCTACCTGGCATGCTTTTTATTTTATCAGACATCTTCATCCAGGTCATTACCAGTCTCACCTTCTTAGTGAGGTCTTCTCTGGGAATCCTATCTAGATGCAAACCTTCCTGTTACTCTTCTCTGCTTTCATTTATATCCATTTATATCATTTCCATTTATACCATAGTTTATTTGTGTCTTACATTCTTTTTTTTTTTTTTTGAGACAGAGTCTTGCTCTGTTGCCCAGGATGGAATGCAGTGGGACAATCTCAGCTCACTGCAACCTCCGCCTCCAGGGTTCAAACGATTCTCCTGACTCAGCCTCCTGAGTAGCTGGGATCACAGGCATGCACCACTACACCCAGCTACCTCAGCTTTCCAAAGTGTTGGGATTACAGTCGTGAGCCTTGAGCCACCGCACCTGGCCTATTATTGATATTCTTTATTATCTGTCTCTACCCTCCACCTTGCCACACTTAAAGCTCCCTGAGGACAGACAGATAATATTTCTTTCTCCTGCAATCTTTGGTGTGTCCTGGTGCTAAAATAGTGCTTTACACACCATAGCATTTCATAGATATTTGCCACAGCATTGAAAGGGCTGCTCTAAGGAAATGTGCCTTCCGAGTTTCCCACCCCACCCGTGTCATGGTAGGGTTAAGAACACACTCTGCAATCAGAAAGACCTAGGTTCAGACTCTAGCTCTAAGCGTTAATGACCTTGAGCCAAGGATTTAACCCCTGCAACTGAAAGTCTCATTGGTAAATTCATATTTCATCAGGGCTTGTGCAGACCAAGACACAAAACGTGGAAACAAGATGCCCCGCCCAAGTCTGCATCATTCTATGTATTCCACATAAACTATAGTGTGGGTGCTGCCTGAGAATCTGGGAACATTTTTAAAGTCCCAAATATTCACAGACCTGGATACTTAGTCTCACCTCTGAAATTAGCTGTTAAGTGTGGAAGAAGCTAGCTTGCTGGTTTTGAAGCATGAGGTCTGAGATGTTACCTTATTATGTCAATCAACAGATAATTTTAGTAGACACATTAACAACATTTAAATAGAAATTTGGGGTAATTAATGGATAAATGAGAAATAGCAGGTGGAAAAAGTTTCTGTTTTCTATGCTTTCTTTTCCAAAACACCTTTAAAAATCCTTTTCAAAGATAATTCTCCTTAATATTTAATATCTCGTTTCCTCTTCACCCCATAAACATTTACATTGATTTAATGTATATATTCAGTAAGTTATATTTACTAAAAAGCCTACCATATACAGGGTCATCATTGACCTCTCATTCACTTATTTACTCCACTTCATTTATTCATCGAACAAGTGTTTATTGAACATCTAATATGTACAAGACTCTGTGCTGGGCCCTTAAGCTAATGCACGAGTAAATAAAATATTTTACTTTCATAAAATTTACAATATAAGGAAGGACAGAGATTAAGACCTGCACACAAATATCAGTCATCTCATATTTTAAAAAGTTACAGACATGGAAAATGATAATTCAGAGAAGGAAATCAATTGCTTCCATGTGGATCATCCAGTTGTACTCAATCTTCTTTGAACTGCTTTGCACTTAATCCTCTCTGTGCCTTGGTTCCATGGAACAAGCAGGAAAAAGGCAGAGGTTAACAAATGGAAAGGCCTCAGGCTGCTCCTACTGTCCTGGCTCTTCTGCCTGCTCTTGCTCAGATCCACCAACCTCCTACTTATTACATCTGGAGCCTTGTCCTGTTCCCATCTACATGGCCATCTGGTGGGACTGGCCACCTCCTCTGTGGAGCTACCTTTCCCCAGTTTCTCCTGGTTCAATCCCTATGTCTTTCTCAGCCCTGTGGGTACTTCACTGAATCACCTTCTTATGATCATGCCTTTAGATAGGGGTCCATTGGACCTTCTTTGCCTCTTAGAAGAGAGAAATTTCCAAGGTTCACAAAAATATTGCCTCATCCATATTGTATTTATTTTAGTAGCAGCAATAATATCAATAGTGTTTTTAATATGCTAACTATAATAAACTAGGGGAACTGAATGAGGTACAAATGATTTATTTATGACAAAAAGACATAATATAAACTTAGCTGTCATTGCCTTATTAAGTTTGGGGATTATACATGAGAAAGGAATCTAAAGATGCTTGGTCAAGTGGGGAGAAAGATAGAGTTTATTGACTCAGATGTATTCCTCTGAGAGACAGATTTTACCATCTTGCCAAGGTCTCCAGGAGATGGTGTGAATTTGTAATCCTGGAAGTGTGGATAAAACAATGCCTTATGTTGAGCAAAGTTGAAATGCTAGCATTCCCAGGGTAGGTGATGAAGGCAGGAATAAAAAGACTCATGGAAGTGAATATGCCAGAATTGATTTACTGTGTTCACATCAAGGAAGACCCGTCAGATGACTCATGGGAAGGGTCAGAGGACAACCCTTTTACCAAAAACATAAGGAATACTCTATTGAGAGGGCACCAGCATCACAAAAACTGGTGAATCTCTTCGGTAGGCCAGGGATGATGTAGAAGAGGCTCTTAAAGAGTTTGGCTTGCATATAGCAATGGGGATGATAGAATCATAAAACAATGAAGGTCAGGTGGCAGCACTGAACTGCCAGAACCTGGAAGTTGCAACTATCACAACTGGAAGGCAAGAGGGCCCAACGTACAGAGGATGATGGAGATGGTTCACAGAATATGGTATCCTTTGAGGCAAAGCACATAGAGGGGACATGGGTTATACTCAGATTATATGAGCAGAAGAAATCAAGAATGAATGATCACCAAAGTGGTAGCTGAAGATGAGAAGGTTTTCACACTAATTTCCCTCTTCTAAGTTTCCCTTAGGAACAGAAGGCCACCAGAATCATGGAAAGCAGAATCTTCCAATGTATTTGGAGAAGAAGATCCAAGCAGGGCAAGGGGTGAGCTGTGGCATATATGTAAGTGTGCTTCCCAGATCCTCCTCCTAGGAAGAACTTTCTGCCAGCTGCAGTAAGTGCCTTCAGGGTTTGACTCTGCTGCTTCACTCAGGTTGAAGACTTTCCTAGGGCAGCTAGTGACTGGGGCGGGGATGGGAATAATCTTACCCTTACTAGTCTCCCTTGCTTTTACTTGATGTTCCTCTTAGCAAGTACTCCCTCTTATTAAACCCTCCTTGCATTCTCTTAAATTGAGAGTGCCTTCACTCTGATTGATACCATAACCACCAAGACTAGTACACCTATGGAGACACCCATAAATACATGATTTGGGGGAGGCACATTTTAAGATTCTGCTTCATGTGTCAGGTCAGTGCAAAAGCCAGTAAAACCCAGATTACCAATATAAAAACACAGGTCTGGAATATATATTCCACTCTGAGTTTTCCAGAAGATTTTTTTGTGTGTGTGTTCTCATCAGCTCACACATGATGCAATTTATTCTTCATTCCAAGTAACTGATTGCCTGTCTTCAATGTCACCCACTGACTGGCCACCATCAGTCAGCCTAGACTCAATCTCTTTTCAACACTGCAGATCTTACCAGGCTGAAGAAAGCATTTGTTCTCTAGGGGCTTCCAAAAATATTGACAGATTTTGGAAGGGATTCAACACTAATTTTGGGGACTTTCTATTTTTCTTTTCCATGGTGACAGCTTTCCTGACAGCATGAGGCTAAGCATTTCTGCTATTTAAATGGTAATTTTTAAAAGATGATGATGATCTCATCTCTGTAGCTTTGTCTGGATAGGCATGAGTAGCAGAAACATCTCATATGCCAGACTGCATAATGAGGTTTTGAGAGGATGATGGTGCATTGGATTGCTAACACGACTGTGGTCTTGGGGTCGGGTTCCTTCTGTGTATCCATGGCATCTGAGTTATTGCATATGGGGCACCTGTGCTTCTAAAAATGGAACAGCTGGCATTTTCTTTTCCAGCTGGTCATTGGAAGCTCCTCTCTGTGGGGATTATCTTTGTGGCAGATGCCTTCTTCTCAAGGTACGCTAGATGTGCCATTCCTCAAATGTGTCCCTTACTGTACTGTCTCCAGGTCTTTGCAGTTCCCTCCACCTGGAATGCCTGCTCCCTCATTTTCCTACGTCCAACTTTACTCATTGTGGGACTACCACTGACTCCATAAAGTCTTTCTCCAATCTCTCATGTTGAATTTAGCATTTTTCTTATCTGAACATCCATAACATTATTATTCTATGATATCTTAGAAATAATACAGGGTAACATTTCAGTTTTCAAAGCATTTTACACACACATTATTTAATCCTCACAATTTATGACATTATCCCCTTAGTTCGCTTCAAGGTTTGTGTGTTATGCCAGTCATTGGTATTGTTCATCCAACAGTCCCAGTTCTCCTGACACCTAATAATGTTATACCTTCCTACCCCTGTGAATTTAGGTGCAGCCACAAGACCTGCTTTGGCCAAGAAAACAGAACAGGTATGCCATTTCTGGGCTACAGCTTTAAGAGCCAGGGTGAAATTTGTATCACCTTCTTTTTCTCCTATCAGAATGACTAATGATGTTTGAGATTGTGGCTGCTCTGACAGCCTGGGTTTTTCTGCTAGGTGCTAGGGATACAGATAGGTAAGAATGGTTCCAGCCAGAAGTGCTTGTGGCTTAGCACAGAATTACTGGCACTAGTGTTAGCACATTACTAGTGCTGGTGCATGGGTTACTCTGATAAAATTAAATATTCGTATATTGGAAATATTTTCAAAATAATGTAGGTGTATGGAAAAAAAATACTGAACTTGCCTGGAAAGATTTATGGAAATATTTACATTTGAAGTGATACTTGAAGGATGAATACATGTTAGCCAGGCCAAAAAAGTGGAAGTGGGTTGCTTCAGACCAAAGACCACGAGAAAGGTACACCAGGAGAAAAACAGCTTGCAAGGACAGAAGAGATAGACTGAATGAATAATTCCATAGAGATTATGATGAAGGCCAACACCCTGGTGTATTCATAAACACTCATCTTTATTATTATATGGCAATGCAGTAGGCACTGAGTAAATGATTGATGTTTGTGTCTCTCTTCCCATGTCAAGCTCTATACTGTGTGTTTTTCGTTTGTTTGTTTGTTTGTTTTTTGACGTCAGGATAGAGGATGATTTCACATTCTCTGTCTAAATTTTGTGTACACGACCTGGCTTTCTTTTCTCCAATGCCTGACTCTTGCTTTGGAAAAGATATGGCTTTGTTAGTAAATGCCCTGATTCAAAATTATCAGTGATTCTCCATCCACTACCTTCAGGAGAAAGTTCAAACTCCTGGGTAGGCATTCAAGGTCATTCGCAATCTGTCTGCAAGCTCTCTCTCCAGGATCAATTATTCTCTCTTTATGTTCATACGGAACCATGTGTCCTGAACTTTCAACTCTCTGAGCCTTCATCGGTCATTTCATCCACCTTGAAGGCCCTTTCACTCCTTTTCTCCCAAGCAAATTCATACCCATCTTTCAAGATCTGACTTAAACATCACCTCCTAGAGGAAGTCGAATTCTTTCCTGATTCTGTTTCTCCCACAGAGCAAATCTCTTTCCTCTCCGTTGCTTTCTCTCTTTTTGTAAGAGGGATGTTTTTGCCCTTTGGTTTTTGGCAGTTTTAATATGATGTGCTTAAAGGTAACTTTCTTTTTATTTATTCAGCTTAGGATTTGTAGAGATTTCTACATCTTTAGCTTGATGTCTTTAGTCAGATTCAGAAAATTTCCAACTATTATCTCTTTAAATATAGCTTTTGCCCTATTCTTGACCTTTTGTCTTTATAGGGCTCCTTTACCCTCTCTTCTTTATTTTCCTGTATGTTCTCTGTTCCCATTTCATTCTAGATATTTTTCAACTCCAAAACTCTCCTCTCAGCTTGGTTTAATCTGCTGTTAAAGTAATCCATTGAGTTTTAAATTTCAGTTACTGCATTTTTCAGCTCTAAAATTTTAATTTTTTGATATTTCTGATTCTGCCAAAATTCTCAATCCTTTCTTTTATCTTCCAGAATATATAGTGTACATTTATTTTAAAGTCTGAAGTTGATAACTGTATTATTCACATCATCTATGGCTCTACTTCCATTACCTGTTCTGTTTTCAATTTATATCAGCTTGTCTCCTTGTGGGCTTGGTTTTTTATTGATTGACTTGCACTGTATTTTAAAAACTAGGCAAAGTGAATAATAGACATTGCTTGACTATAGTCCCTGATACAGAGGGATTATATGAGATGAGACCTATGATTGTTCCATTTTTCTGCCTAGGATAACTTTCTAGAGTACGGAAGAGGAAGATGAAGCCCAAATACAGCAGAGTGGTTCTGGTGAGCTGAAGAGACAGAGATCAGAGCTAGGAGGTGCTGAAGAGACGGGAGTTTGTGGGTCAGCATGTCAGAGAGATGAGAGGGAGCTACACCGATAAAGAGCTCCAGAGATATGCATACAGTCCACTTATGTCTTTGACCAAACACTAATCTGTGCATGCAAAGAATGAGACCCTACTGAGCATGGCAGAGAAGCTGTGAGCTGAATGGAGATTCTGGAGGCCACACAATGCTGGGGACATAGGAGTTCAAACAAGCTAGAGAAATCTTGGGGAACCACCAGGTTACTCAGTTGACAACCCCAAAGCCCTTTTTGAATTGAAGTGTCTATTAAAGTTATTTTATGCTTATCTCACCATTGTATGCTTGGGGTTGGAAGGGAATTAATTTGCTCATGGGACTTTAATTTGAGAAGAACCATTTTTAAAAAGCAAACCCAGCCAGGTGCAGTGGCTCATACCTGTAATCCCAGCACTTTGGGAGGTGGAGCCAGGCGGATCAGCCGAGGTCAGGAGTTCGAGAGCAGCATGACCAACATGAAGAAACTCCATCTCTACTAAAAATACAAAATTAGCCGGGTGTGGTGGTGCATGCCTGTAATCCCAGCTACTCGGGAGTCTGAGGCAGGAAAATCACTTGAACCTGGGAGGCGGAGATTGTAATGAGCTGAGATCATGCCATTGCACTCCAGCCTGAGCAACAAGAGCAACTCCATTACCATTACAAAAAAAAAAAAGCAAACCCAGTAAGTCCAATTAATCTCATCTGTACCCAGAACTAATTTAGATGATGAGATCCTGAACTTCAAGCTAGAACTCTAATAGCATGGAATCTTGGGGGTCTCGGGAAGGGATGGCTGCATTTTGCATGTGAAGAAATTATTACAAGATGGAGGGAGGTAAAGATGACCACAAATCCACAAATCCTGTGACGCTCCTCCCACTGAGAAGTGGAATCTATACCCCTTCTCCTTGACCCCTGAGATCAGCTTTTAGGTAAACAAGTACATGCAGGACCTATCTTATGTCTGTCTTGGGAATCTTGGGTTCAAGCAGGCCCCTCTCTGCTTGGCAATTTCCCTACCACAGAATCCTCCTCAGTGGTTTTTTCTACAGTAATACAGGGACAGGCCTGGAAATGTGGCCAAGGAGAATTCCCATTAAGAAATAAGTTTCTGGCCAGGCACGGTGGTTCACACCTATCATATCAACACTTTGGAAGGCAGAGGTGGTAAGGTCACTTGAGGCCAGGAGTTCGAGACCAGCCTGGTCAACATGGTGAACCCTGTCTCTACTAAAAATACAAAAATTAGCTAGACATGGTGGTGTGCACCTGTAATCCCAGCTACTCAGGAGGCTGAGGTAGGAGAATCATTTGAACTTGGGAGGTGGAAGTTGCAGTGAGTCGAAGGTAGCAGTGAGCCAAGATTGCGCCACTGCACTTGAGCCTGGGCAACAGAGAAAGACTCTGTCTCAAAAAAATATATAATAAATAGGAGAGAAGTTTCTCTTGATATGATGAACATCTTTGAGCAGAAGACATTTTTACATGATTCTGATTATTTCCTGAGGTTATATGATCAGACTCAGAACTTTGAGGTCATAGGACATAAACATATTTAAAATTCTTGCTACACCTTAAAAACGTTCTTTCCAAAAATGTTCCAGTCTACATCACAGTAATAGTTCTGAGAAGCTCAGATATGATAGATCTTGAAGGGGAAACCAAAGGCACGTGGGGTTTTCCCTGTCCATAGAGAATGACATAATCTCCTGGTGTCTCTGCCAAAAGCAATTCTCTGTTGGGTGGACTGTGAAGCGTGACTGCTTTTTAAGCCAACAAAAGGCTGTCTAAAAATGGGATTTTACACACTTTTTTTTCAAGTGAGTGGGAGCCAGTTGGCTGTAGATCTGAGCTTAGAGGAAAGTTTGAACTGAACTACAATTTTTTTTTAAATGGGAGATTCACTTGGGGATTTTCGTTTTACATATAAAACCTTCTGCAATAGAATTGGAATGCATTTAGCACTCAGAGATGATTTCTAAACCAGGTTCAAATCCTGACTTGTTGGCTGGATGGTCTTGAATGTTGAACTTCACCTCTATAACTGAGTTTCCCTCACTGTACAATGAGGCTAATAACAATCACCTCTAAGTGTTGCTGAAGTATTAGAAAGAGTATCTCTGCCCAATCCTCTGACCTGAATACCAGGCTCTGTCTGCCTACACAACATCTCTCCTTGGAAACTAAAATTTAGCATGCCCAAGACTGAACTCCCCACCTCCCACTGCCCCAGACGATGATTCCAGATCTCTGCAAACATTGATTCACTTTGCAGTTTCTCAAGCACTTCAGTGTCACCCTTGATTCCTTCCTTTCTCTCAAAAAAAAATCACAAATCTGCAAATCCTGATGTGTCTCTCTTCAAAACGTATCCAGAATCCAATCACTTCTCCCAACATTCTCTGCCACCCCTCAATCCAAGCCAGCAGCATGTCTGGATTGCTGCCACTCCTTCTAACAGGTCCCTGACTTTTTCCCTTGCCCTGATAGAGCAGCTAGAGCGGACCCTTGGAAACAAAGTCTTCCACATTGCTCCCAACCCTTTAGTGCATCAATGTTCTCTCCTATAGACCACCACTGGGAATAAAAGCAAAGTACTGACCATGCTCTGCCAGGCCATACAATTTGGCTCCACCAACTTTCTGACTACATCTATCTGATTAACTTGCCTCCCATCTCCAGCCATGTGACCACCTGGTCACACTTCTGAGGAACTTGGCTCATGCCCACCACAGGGCCTTTGCTCTTATTCCTTAAGCTACTTGGAATCTCCTTCCCCAAGAAGCCCATTCTGGCTCTGACAACTCACTGAGTGCTCTGCTCAAATGCCTCCTTCTATAAGAAGCCCTCCCTAACCATATTTATCATTGCAGCCCCCATGAGACTCCCTGTCCCTCTCTCACTTATTGTTTCTTTATACCTCATACACCATGTTGTTGGCTTATTTGTTTACTACCTATCTCCTGATTACAATGTAGACTCCATGGCCAGGTGAGGTGGCTCACGTCTGTAATCCCAGCACTTTGGGAGGCCAAGGCAGGTGGATTACAAGGTCAAGAGATCAAGACCATCCTGGCCAACATGGTGAAATCCTGTCTCTACTAAAAATACAAAAATTAACTGGGCATGGTGGCATGTGCCTGTAGTCCCAGCTACTGAGGAGGCTGAGGCAGGAGAATCACTTGAACCTGGGATGCAGAGGTGGCAGTGAGCCAAGATTGCACCACTGCACTCGTCTGGCGACAAAGCGAGACTCCATCTCAAAAAAAAAAAAAAAGAAAAAAAAAAAGAATGTAGACTCCACAAGAAGAGAAACCTTTGTCCGTTTTAGTTATTGCTGTTTTCTCAGCCTGGAACATAACAAGTGCTCTATCAATATTTGCTTGAACAATATGAAAAGTATATTGTAGATGTTCAACAAGTAATAGTTATTATCAGTTTTACAGTATTATATTAGCCTCACTTAACCACATATGTCATGAAAACGATGTGCTGGTGAGCTTAACTTTTGGGTTTATTTTGAATTAAATTACTGTTGGTGAAAATTTTAAATTTTAAATCGTATTTTTTAAAATAACGCTTCCCTAAAAAGTAAATAGATTAAGAAGACTCTTCTTGCTTATTCAACACCCAAAGCTCATGGAATGGCCTTCATCAGGTTGAATGAAAAAACAAAGACACCAGTAAGCCCCAGCTCTGCCTCTCTCCTCTCTCATCCTCCTAGCAAAATCCTGTGATGGGATGGGATACTGGCGATGACAGGCCAAGTGAGTCCTGCTCACTCACTCTTCTAAGAAGTATAATTTCTTTCCTTAGGTACAGGCAGGACCTGGGACTCTTCCTACCTGCTCTGATAGCTGAGCTCCTCTTTAGCTGTCCGCATGCTGCGGCCTGTGCACTGTGGAGGTGTGTGGGCCAGGTTTAAACCCTGCTTCCTCTGCCTATTTGCTGTGTGTGGTCCAACATCAGTGACTCAAGTTCTCTGCCCAATTTGTTTATCTGTAAAACGGGAACTTTGAGACCTCCTGGAATTCCTTGCAGGTCAAAGGTGAGGTCTGAATACTGCTGGCTCTATGCCAAATGCATAGCTGGCCCTCAGGAGGTCATTGGTCACTTTTCCCTCTCAGAGGGGCTCACAGGCACCTGGGCCACCTCAACGCCATACTTGTCCTGGCGCTGCCAAGGTTCTGACCAGTGGAGACATGTCTAATGATCACTATTCCATGGGAAGCAAGAAAGGGCTCCTTTCATCTCTGCAAATCCTCTGTCTCCCAGAGCAGGCCCATCTGGGAAAGGACTGTGCCCTGAATCTAAACTTTGGGACATGGATTTTGATGGTTCCTTGAGGGATACAAGTGGGTGTGAAGAACAGATGATGAAACTGTTCACCGACCCAGATGCGTAGACCCAACTCCAGGTCTGCTGCACAGACCCAGAACCACCCCAGATTTTGCTCAGGAGGATTTACCATATGGGAATAAGAAGAGCAGGAAATTTTACCTCATGGCTTGAGTGAAATGAAAGAGGAAGCAGCCACCCTTATTCATGCTTTTAAGACATAGTTATCTTGTTCACCATTAAAATGTATCTCAATGAACGACTTACTCAGGTGGATTGGATTAACCATTTGGTAAGGTGCAAGCAAGGTGACACTATTTTAGGAGGTTTCTCGTTGGATCTTTCACATTAAGACCTATGTGCCATGCTGGGTACGGTGGCTCTCGTCTGTAATCCCAGCACTTTGGGAGGCCGAGATGGGTGGATCACGAGGTCAGGAGATCAAGACCATCCTGGCTAACACAGTGAAACCCCGTCTCTACTAAAAATACAAAAATTAGCCGGGCGTGGTGACGGGTGCCTGTAGTCCCAGCTACATGGGAGGCTGAGGCAGGAGAATGGCATGAACCCAGGAGGCAGAGCTTGCAGTGAGTGGAGATCGGGCCACTGCACTCCAGCCTGGGTGACAGAGCAAGACTCCATCTCAAAAAA